>NW_015505198.1:863096-873173 GCF_001515645.1 Sinocyclocheilus grahami | reverse complement strand
CCCCCCGTTTTTTGTTGAAGTGGATTTGTTTTTGGTGAAATATGTCAAAAAAACACTGAAATTAAACACTTTTTAAATAAATGGCATGTTGACTCCCTGTCTCATCAGATTGTTTTGATAAACTCTGTCTGGTTTCCATGATGCAGACCCATCTCTGCAATGCCATTGACTTTTTACAACTATTGGAGGAAGAATACCTGTTAGTCTATTAAATGGTAAACACAAAATAAAAATGAGAAAAAATCCTAAAAGCTGGAAAAGTTTGGTCTGTCTTTGTTTTTAAGAAATCATGTAAATGCATTGACCAATCAGAGAGGCTGACAGATACTCCAGATGGCTGCTGCTTGCTGGAGTCATGTTTCACAGCTCGTCTTCTGCATGTGTTTGAGTCTGAAACACTTACCATTCAGCTGAAGACACTCAAGAGCTTAACATATCGACATCGGCTGAGTGTGTTTGACTCCAGGAAGAAAACCAGATTGCTTTGGAGAAAGTTTGCAGATTTCCAGAAGCCCGTCCTGGTGGTTTCTTGTGGTATGTTGACATTTTGTGTCACAACTTGCACAACACCTGACCGGAACAACGCTAGCGCACCGGTGTAAGCTGAACTAAAGCGAGTGGGTTTGTAAAAATAGAAACTAAATAGAAATGCATGTGCGGGGTTATACTGCCATTCAAAAGTTTGGGGTTGATAAGTTCCTTATGCTCACCTATGCTGTGTTTATATGATTTAAAAAAATACAGAAACAGCAGTAATATTGTGAAATATTATATTTCACAATATTATTATTTAAAATGCCTGTTTCTGTTTGAATATCTTTTAAAAGGTCATTTATTCCTGCGATGCAAAGCTGAATTTTCAGCATCATTACTCCAGTCTACAGTGTCACATGATTCTGCAGAAATCCTTCATATTTTTGTGGAAAAGGATTCTTTGTGATGAATATAAAGTTTTAAACAACAGAATTGATGTGAAATGGAAATCTTTTGTAGCATTAGAAATGTCTTTACGGTCACTTTTGATACATTTAATGCATCCTTGCTGACTAAAAGTATTAATTTAAATAAAAAATGCCATTATTTCTTTTCAGCATTATTTAATATTACTAATATAATATTCTATTTATGATTTTGAATTCATTTTTTGTATGTGTGTATATATATATATATGTATATATATACTGTATATATATATATATATATGAAATATAAATATAACATTATTTATTATTTTGAATTAGTTTTTTAATAAATCCAGCATACTGCCATTTTAGTACGTTTTAGTAATTGTGTGCTGTTGTCATTTTTATTTTTAGTATTTACTATATTTTTAAAATCCGATTTAGCTTAATTTTTATTTTTATTCATTTTTGAGCAGTGTAAATCATTCTTACTGAAGGTAAATACTAATTTCTCACACACAAAAAATAAAATATAAAAAAATAAAATAAACAAATAAACTAGTAAACTAAATAAACTCAAATAAAATCTTACCGACCCCAAACTTTTGTGTAAATCGTTGCATGACTATCCTGAGTGTGTTGACTGTAGGTGTGAATGCTGTGTGTAATGAAGGCACTCTGAGCGCGTGTGATTATATTGAGGTATTGAAGGAGCTCAATCGCTGCCTGAAAGTTTAACTACCGCAAACACTCAGTGGAAATCAAAATTCAAGATGGAGAAGGCAAAAATTGCAAGAATGTTGGACTCTGATAAACGATCCGGTGTGAGAAAGTGTGAAAGGGAGAGAGCGGGACAGCTGAAGGGAAGCTTCAAACGAGCCAAAATGTCACTGCTATTAATACACCTCAGCTACTGCTCTCCAATCAACACACGCCATCTCAGTGTGTGTGTACATCAGGAAGTGTGAGCAAAATGATGGCTTCAGGTTTCTCCCACCTCAAAAGCTTGGTATCTGCCCCAGTTCTCTTACTGAGCTGCATTTCTGTTGATGTTTTCAGCTGAGGAATGGCCATACCGACCATGACTGACTCCAGCAGGCTTACTGAGGTGTCCACGCTGCCTTATCTGGATGCACGGACCTCAACGTCAGACACAGAGTGTGGAGAGGAGTCTGATCTCCAGCCAAGAGTTCTGGAGGAACCTCAGGCAGTGGGTGCAGAAGACACTGGAACACCAGACATCATCGTGTCGAGGGGTGAGAGAGGACAGCCGCTTTAGAGGTTAATGAGTTCAAGAGAGGATGAGCTGCAGTCTTAGAAATGAAGGCTCTCCAGTGGTTCTTGCAGGAACTTTCTACCAAGAATCATTTAGTTGGCTATGGGCTTTTATGGAAATTTAAAAAAAGTTCTTGATGTTACATTATAGGTTCATCAGATCAGCATGTCGTAACAAGGTTATTTTGTGGGATTGGGATTGAAATCTTTTTTGAACTTTTTATGATGTTCTGTTCTTTAAAAATGTCTGTGCTGTTTTAGTATATTTACTTCTAGTATTTACTAATGTTTTAATTATAATTTTTAGATGCTCAGTTTTCATTTTAATTTCAGTTTAAATGTGAGTAATTTTGTTATGTACTTTTATCATTTATATTAGATGTTTTTTAATATTTATATATATATATTTTTGTTTTTGTAATATTGTTTTGAGTAATTTTAGTTCTTCAAAAACTTAAAATTATTTATAGACAAAAAGTAACTTAATCCTATTTTATAATACATTAATTTTTTTAGTCATTTTGTTACATGCCTTTATCATTTTGCACAATTTTTTTTATTTTACTGTTTAACTTTTAGGTGTAATTTTAGTACTTTAAAAATATATTTATACACTTAAAAACAACAGCTTAAACTTATAAGTTTGTTTTAAAATTATCATTTTTATATTTTCAGTTTATTTAAATTTTAGTTTGTTTGAATCATTTTGTTATGTGATTTTGCCCTTTTCGTTATTATTATTTTTATTTTAGAAATTTTCAAGAACTTAATAAATTTAAGTTTATAAACTTATAAATTTAAAAACAACAACTTATTATATTTCAATTAGTTGCCAAGACAGCATTTCTCATTTTTATTTCAATTTTGTTTCACTTTTTATTTTATTTTAGCTTTTTTTCAATTAATGAATTTTTTTTTTAATAGTTTTATTTTAAATTTTTTTATGAGTGAATGTGCGTTGTTTACAGGATGATATAGATAGAGAAGACATTGCAGCTTGTAGAATTTGTTTATGTGTTAATATTTATTTATATGTTTTAAGTAGTGCTGTCAAACGAATAATCGCGATTAATCGCATCCAAAATACGGTTTTTTTACATAATGTATGTATGTGTACTGTGTATATTTATTATGTATATATAAATACACACACATGCATGAAGTGATGTTTTGCATGTATTTTGAGATGAGGAATATCAAACGTCTGGCTTTACAAGTAAAGAAGACAACAACATCCAGTCGAGCATCAGCAGCAGGTTTGCACAATGTGATTATTTCCATTTACTTATTTAAATGACAGGTTTATGAATTCATTGATCCATTTAACTGCTTTGTTTACCATGGCAATTCATAGGTCAGATGCAGAAAGAGAGAAGAAATCTACTGCTTGCTGCTTCAGAAAACGTCACAGGAAACACCGAACAGAGATTACAGACACGAGGAAAACAAGAGAGACGTGTAGAAAAGACAGCGCAAGAATGAGAAGAAATTCTCCAGTCTTTTCAGACCCGAAGACCTGCGGCTCCTCAAGATGCTCCAAAGATCAAGACGTGTTCTCATCCCGACCTCAGCAGGTTACTCCAGATCTCCGTCTGTGGAAATATCCTCAAGATGCTGGTGTTTCCCGTCTCTGCCTTCACAAGCTGGAGGTCGACGTTCCTTCGACCTTTGAGTCTCGCAGTTTGGAACCAAACCTCCACTCTGAGTTTGCATATATTTACGCTGAAAGCATCAAAGGATGCGACTCTTCCTGTTGCACTACTCCAGGAGACTGTAATACCCACAATCCCTTTGTCAAAACTGAACGAGAGCCTGAATCTGTCTGGAACAGCTTTGAGGAAGAATCTGAAGACTCCGATTGGGATTTATACATGTCTGCGCACAGTACAGCGGCTACTGCAGGTTCCAGATTGAACGCTGAGCGCTTTGGGTCTTTAGATGACTTTGACTTGACTTGTATTTATACAGACTGGGAAAGGAGAGCCGACAGTGCAGAAACCGAGCAGGGTTACAGTCCCGCCGAAGCGGAGTGGGGCTCCGAGAGTTCATGTTCCACCGCTGACAGACAAACCAGCAGCTCGGATTCAGACGGCTGCCGTTTAGAGGCTCTCGGTGACATCAAATGTCCAGACGGATGGCCTGAAGTGTTTCTGCCAGGATTTGAGGGCTGCTTTGACTGCTGGGATGTAGTTGAAGACATCTGCAGAGGCACAGAGAGCGATTCTGAGGATACAGGTGAACTGTGGGGTGTCGTGACTCAAATGGACCGCCGGCATTTCTCTGAATTTTTCTGTGAAATGGTTAAAGAAGTGACGCAGGAGAAAGACGCAGAGAAAATGAATGTAAATGAGGGGTTTCTGTTCCACCCTAAGCAGGTATGTGACTAAAGACATTAATGCAGATTGACAATTGACAAGATATAAATATACATATTTATATATGAACATAAAGTGGGCAAAATAATAAGGTATTGCCTGATTTTGGATATTTAATTGTTCATGCTCATTTACCATATTTTTACATTTAGATAACCTTTATATGATACTCACTTAATCTTTATTTTATAGTTTTATTTAATTTATAAATGTACTTGATTGATACATTTTAGCAATTAAGCTGATCGATTTGAGTTTTTAATGTTTTATTTTTAAATTAGACAACCCATACAGCAAAACATACAGTATATTTTTAGATATTTTTTAAATATCTTTCAAACTATGCAAAACATATAGTGCTAATATACTGCTAATATATATTTTAAAACATATTTGCATACATATATACATATATATAAGATAAGTTTTATTTATGTTTCATCATATATTTTGTTATATAATTAAATGTACATTTTTAATATAATAATATATTTTTAACTTCATATGATATAATATCATATGATATATGATATCATATGATATTTGATATAACTGCAGTAAAAGATTATGAGATGCATTATTTGAATGCTTGGCCAAAGAGATGTGTCTTTAATCTAGATTTAAACAGAGAGAGTGTGTCTGAACCCCGAACGGTATCAGGAAGGCTATTCCAGAGTTTGGGAGCCAAATGCGAAAAAGCTCTACCTCCTTTAGTGGACTTTGCTATCCTAGGTACTACCAAAAGTCCAGAATTTTGTGACCTTAGGGAGCGTGATGGATTGTAGCGTGGTAGAAGACTAGTTAGGTATGCAGGAGCTAACCCATTAAGGGCCTTATAGGCAAGTAATAATATTTTGTAATTAGTAATAAAAACTGATACGGAACTTAATAGGTAGCCAGTGCAGAGACTGTAAAATTGGGTAATATGATCATATTTTCTTGACCTGGTAAGGACTCTAGCCGCTTCATTTTGGACTACCTGTAGCTTGTTTATTGAAGATGCAGGACAACCAGCTAGCAGTGCATTACAATAGTCCAGTCTAGAGGTCATGAATGCACAGGTATCATGTTTCGTAACTTGGCAATGTTTCTAAGATGCAAGAATGCTGTTTTTGTAACATGGGTAATATGATTTTCAAAAGACAAGTTGCTATCTAATATAACACCCAGATTTTTGACTGTAGAGGAAGTAACCGTACATCCGTCTAGTTGCAAATTGTAATCCACGAGATTCGGTGTACTGTCTTTTGGTCCAATAAGTAATATCTCTGTCTTATCCGAATTTAATAGGAGAAAATTATTGGTCATCCAATCTTTTACATTTTTAACACACTCTGTTAGCTTAGATAATTTAGAAGTTTCATCTGGTCTTGTTGAGATATATAGTTGAGTATCATCGGCATAACAGTGGAAACTAATCCCGTATTTTCTAATAATATTACCAAGGGGCAACATGTATATCGAAAATAGCAGAGGACCTAGGACAGATCCTTGTGGCACTCCATATTTTACTGGTGATAATTGAGATGACTCCCCCATTTAAATGAAAGTACCCCTTACAGAAAGTTTCCTGTAAGGGGTAGGTTTAGGTGTAGGGCGATAGAAAATAGAGTTTGTACAGTATAAAAACATGCGTGTGTGTGAATGCCAATTTCCCATTGTAGTATATTTTATCATATATTTTAGCATTTAAAGGTGTTTTCAATTTGAAAAAGCTGCACTGTTTACACATATATTAAACATATATTTAAAAAATATTTTGGTCATATATTTAAATATATTTTAAAATGTAATATATATTTTCAAAGAATTGTAATATCATAATTTTATTGAATGTTTAATTTATTAATTATTATATCCATATTTTATTATTGGTGGATTCCTCACTCTGTGATCCAGTTTTAACAAAATTTAAAAAAAGGTTCTGATTTTATTTATTTATTTACTTTTGGCAAATCTTAGGCAACTAGACTATTCTATTTTATGTATATATTTCCAATAAACTCATAATTTACTGCAGTTTTCATGGTGAACATCATTTCTTAGTTCCTCCAGGTGAAAAACTCAGAATATCGAGAGGGTCGTGAATATTCATTTCTCCGTCACATTCAAAACGGCTCATATGGAGACGTCTTCAGCATTCGGGACAAACAAACAGGATTTACGTGTGCCGCCAAAAAAGTGAATATCCGTTTCTTATCCAATTAATTAATAAGCCTAAATATCTCTGCATGCATCTCTGCATATTCTTGCATGCAAAGTTGTTGAAAGAAAACCTGTGACTCTCTGATTATGTCCTAACTGATCCAATGCATTGCTCTCTTGTGAAGATTCCCCTTTGTAGTTTTAGGTGGGAGGAAGTGGAAACGTGGAGCAGGATGGAGTCTCCTCGTGTCCTCCAGCTGTATGGGGCCGTGAGAGAGGGGCCCAATGTGATTCTCTTCATGGACCTGAAAAGAGGTGATTGCTTCTACCAATGGAGCCTCTGAAAGCAAATCAAGTCATATCTGAGTCAATCAATTCTCTCTTTCCAGGTTCTTTAGCTCAGTTGCTGAGAGTGAAGGGTGGTCTGTCTGAAGAGCTGGCTCTGTATTATCATTCTCAGGTCCTGCAGGCTCTCCAGCACCTGCACAGCAGACGCGTCGTACACCTGGATGTCAAAGGTCAGCGGCTCAGCCATTGTCATGGATTTTCATCACAAAAAATTGTGCCACGATATAATTTGTGTGTTGATATCTGTAAAAATGTTTGACTTGAACAATATATACATGCGTAATATGTGTGTTTTCAGGAATTTTGGTGCTCTTTGCCATGAAATGCTCACTTCAAATTGATAAATTTACTTGTAGCATTTAAACTGATTTTCGTTTTTAATGTTTTATTTTTCATTTTGACAACCCATATGGAAAAAATACTTTTTAAAACATATTTTAAACTACAAAAATACAAATACAAAATATTATAATATTATTACAATATATTTAAATATATATTTCTAATATAATATAAAATAAGCATATTTTAAAAAATGTGTAATATATACATTTATATTTATAAATATATAAATAAAATAAATTTCGATAGACATTTTTGGTACATTTAGTTATATTTTATAATATATTTTTGAGCAGTGTTTATTATCTTTATTATGTTTTATGTATATCAAAAATGTATTATGTTTTATTTTGTTTTATGTATATGAAAATTTTTATATTGTCTTAAGTATTTATAAAACATTTTTTTGCATTTACTCAAAATATATTTCAAGATTAGAAATGTATTTTCTTGCCCATTGTAGTACATTTTGTTATATAATTTAGCATTGCAAATAAAAAAAAATAGTAAATGAAAATATTTTATATTTGAAAATGCTGTTTGCAACATACAGTATATTTAACATATGTTTGAAATAAAGTTTGACCAGAAATACAAATTTAAAAAAAGAAAAAACATAATTTTAAAATTGTAATATACATTTTTAAAGCATTCTAATATCGGCCATTTATTTATTAGCAATTATTTATTGACTGTTGATCGTATCCATAAGATTATTATAAATGCATCCCTCACTCTGTGACCCAGTTTTAACAAAAATTTCAAACCAACAGTTCTGATCAAACCCAATTTCACACCTTTAAACATGAGATTAAGATTAAAATTCAATCAGAAACAAAAATTCAATGTCCAAACTGCCACAGTATATGCATGCCGCATGCATAATGTGTGTGTTTTCAAGAAAAGCCATTATTATGAATTTCATCACAGAAAGAAACACTGATTGGTGCACTGATATCATTCATCATATGTTGGTTTCATGTGTGTAGTTGACAACGTGTTGCTGTCTGAGGATGGCAGACAGTGTTTCCTCTGTGATTTTGGACTCTCTGAGACTCTCAATCAGGGTGGATACAGCACCAAAACCTTCAGAGGTGACTATACACACACACACACCAGCATGCATGTCTACTATGAAGTGGTATTTATGGTGTGTGCAGGGAACATTCTGCGTGGCACTGAGTCTCATATGCCGCCGGAGGTGGCGAGGGGGGATCCTCGCTCTGCTAAAGCTGACGTCTGGAGCAGCTGCTGTATGTTACTGCACATGCTCAACGGACACCAGCCCTGGACACGATACTACCCTCATCCTCTCTATCTGAAGGTGAAGTTAACATGCAGTCTGTGTGTGTCACTTTAGATACACTATCAGTCAGATGTTTACATTTACATTTAGTTATTTAGCAGACGCTTTTATCCAAAGCAACTTACAAATGAGGACAATGGAAGCAATCAAAATCAACAAAAGAGCAATAATATGCATTTTTTAAAATTATATAATAAATAAAAAGAAAACAAGAAGATAGAAAAGAAAGAGAATAGAGAAATGTAGTGTTAGAGGCCTTTTTTAAAGAAAACAAGCAGTTAGAAAACAAGTCTTAAAGGGTCAAGTTTTTATTTATGTGCGCTCCTCATTTGGGAGTCACACTCACGGTCTTCGTGGTCAAAAGTGACCGGACACCTGAAATTGAACTTTTTCTTCAGTAAAATCAATCTAATATATTTTTGTTCAATAATATTTTTTCTTTTGTATTTTGAGAGAATTGTATGGTACTAATGAATATTTATGCAATAATTATGATACATTTTTCCCATTGAAAATAGTACAAAAAAATTTTTTTCTAATTTTTTCTAATTATTTTTCAATTAATGCAGTATTTCAGATTAAAATAGAGACTTGGCCTTTAAAATCCAATTTTTGAAGGCAGAATAGCACCTCCTGGTGAGAGCAAAAAAAGAAAGAAAAACCTGTAATTTCATGGTGTAACCACTAGATTCCTGAATAGGACTCTATAGAGAGGCTTGCGAATTCCCTAGTTGTTTTTATACATAATTGTTTACTTTTATTAGGTTATGGATTTAAATTTATATTAAGGCATTCCCAAAGACTACTTTTTGTCAAGGTTTAAATTTTGTTGTTGTTTTAATTGTTGATTTGAAGTGTAGGTTTTTGCATTATTATTACTACATTCAAACCTGAACACAGAAAGCATTTTGTTACACAAAACATTAAAATCCTATAAAAATGTAACAAAAATTAACAAGAATGCTTTATCAGAGCTTAATCCTTTTGGGTCTGATCTGATTTTAACCTCTTATTTCAGTCTTCTGACTCATTTTGGCTACATGGTTATAGCCATACCAATTCATTTGAGTATGTATAATTCTGTATGTGTGTGTCTGTGAGTGTGTGTAAGTAAGTGTGTGTGTGAGTGGATGTATCTGTTTTACACTCTTGATGTTTTAGAGTGTAACCCCTTCCTTGCTGTCCACTTTTTTACTGCATTGTAGTTTCAATGCATTTGTAATTATTGATTTTATTTTACATAGTTGCAGTGTTACAGTAACACCAGTTCATAGGTGTGTGTGTGTGTGTACAAGTGTGTGTCTGCGCGTGTGTGAGTTGGTGTGTTGATTTTGCACTCTAGATGTTTTAGAGTTTCACCCCTTCATTGCTGTGCAATTTTTTT
>NW_015505198.1:838604-862538 GCF_001515645.1 Sinocyclocheilus grahami | reverse complement strand
TTTTTTTGCCCGTGGGGGGGACCCCCCCCCCCCCCCATTTTCCATTCATTTCCTATGGTCGGTAATTTTTGACCGAAGACCATGAGTGTGACTATTTTTTTTATGATCATTTAGCTTTTTTGAATCATGCCCTCAATTTTTTTGTGTTCACATACAAGGTGCCATAAAAGTCACCAAGTTTTGTACCATTCTGGTGAAGCTACGATTTTAAAAAATTCAAAATTTAAAATTCTCCGGTCAGAAGTGACCGAAGACCTCACAAGGGTTAAATAAAAAGAAGAAATGTAATTAGAATAGAGAGTGTTAGAGTTAGAGGGTCAAATAAAGATGGAAGAGATGTGTCTTTAGCCGATTCTTGAAGATGGCTCAGGACTCAGCTGCTCGGACTGATTTGGGCAGGTCATTCCACCAGGAGGGAACAGTTAATGTAAAAGTCTGTGAAAGTGATTTTGTGCCTCTTTGAGATGGCACAATAAAGTGACGTTCACTTGCAGAACGCAAGCTTCTAGAGGGCACATAACTCTGAAGTAATGAATTTAGGTAAATGGGTGTAGAGCCAGTGATGGTTTTGTAGGTAAACATTAATGCCTTGAATTTTATACGAGCAGCTACTGGTAGCCAGTGCAAATAGATAAACAGAGGTGTGACGTTCATTCTTTTCGGCTCATTAAAAATCAATGTTGCTGCTGCATTCTGGATTAATTGTAAAGGTTTGATAGAAGTGGCTGGAAGACCTGCCAAGAGAGCATTGCAATAGTCCAGCCTGGACAGAACAAGAGCTTGAGCAAGGAGTTGTGAAGCATGTTCTGAAAGAAAGGGCCTGATCTTCCTGATGTTGAATAAAGCAAATCTGCAGGACCGGATGGTTTTAGCAATGCGGTTTACCACCCCTCCTCATTCTTTATGAAGACTATTTTGAAATTGGACTGCTTTTGACTCTACTGTATGAAATGTGTTCTGACTGTCAGATTGTGAGTGAGCCGCCTCCTTTATGGGAGATTCCACCTGACTGTGACCCGCTGACCTGTGATGTCATCGAAGCAGGACTGGTTAAGGAGCCGAGAGAGAGACATTCGGCATCAGAACTGCTGCAAAAGACTGTGAAAGCACTCAGAACAGGTGCAAACTGTTTTTGGATGGTTATAAAATATGATGAAATGTGTTTAACATAAATAATTCTCATGTCAACAAATGTTTGGGATTGGTAATTTTTTTTTACATTTTTATATTTACATGAAAGAAGTTTCTTATGCTCACCAAAGCTGCATTTATTTGATCAAAAATACAGCAAAATTGTGAAATATTATTACAGTGTAAAAAGACAGTTTTCTATTTGAATAGAGTTTAAAATGTAATTTATTCCTGTGATGCGCAGCTGAATTTTCAGCAACATTACTCCAGTCTTCAGTGTCATATGATCCTTCAGAAATCACTCTAATATGCTGATTTGCTGCTTAGGAAACGTCTCTTCTTATTATTAATATTGAAAATAGTTGTGCTGCTTAATATTCTTTGGAAACCATGATCCTTTTTTTCAGAATTCTTTGATAAATAGAAAGTCACTTTTGATCAATTGAATGCATCCTTGCTGAATAAAATATTCATTTGAAAATCTTACTGACCCCAAACTCTTGATTTTATGCATATTTAGTATGTGGGCTCTCTGGTCCTGAGGAATCAGCTAAACAGCATTCATCATCTGCATTCGAGGACTGTCTGAATGTGAACTTGCACAAGACGCCTGTCCCATCCAACACGGAAACTCCAGTGAAAACAAGTCCTCCTGGCTTCCCAGAAGACCTCTCAGCACCCACAATCCACTGGGTGAGCACATGGAGACAGACGGCACCAAATGAGGATGATTCTGACTCCACGACGGAGGAGAGCGAGTGGGATGAAGATGCAGATATGAACAGACTAAGAAGAGACAAGATGAGCAGCAGGATAGACAGATACTGGGGTGAGGAGGAAAATAACGAGGAACAAAATTTTTCAGAAGATGACAGCGAGCTCGAATCAGATGAAGACACATCGCAGATCAATGAAAATGTCAAAGCGACAGATCAAACAGAGACTGAAGAAAGCAAAACTGATTATTTCATTGAAAAAAGAGTTGTGTTTGGAGGATGCGGTGAATATGACAGAAGTATTTTAGAGGAATCAGAGAGCTGGGATGGAGAGATCCGAAGCGTTGTGGATGACGAGGAGGTGGAGAGTGATTTGGAGAGTCTTCGAGAGCTTGGCAGCGATTGGGTGCAGGAGTGGGAGCCGTTTCTACAGCTCCAGACACTTTATCGCCCAAAAGAAGCTCAACTGCAGAGCGAAGACAGCTATTCGGAGTCTGAAGAAGAGTCGGTCATGCTGAGGGATAGTGGTGAGTTGTTGTGTGTGTGATTGATTTGATTCAAACTAAATATGTCCATTTCATCTTTGATGTCTTTCTTCTATGCACTGAAATAAAAGGCTAACGGAATATTGCTTTTCTTTTCCATACAATGAAAGTGAATGTGATAAAGCAGCAGTTCATATGACTTATGCACTATACTCTTAAAAATAAAGGTTCTTTATTGGCATCTATGGTTCCATGAAGAACCTTTAACATTCATGGAACCTTTCCATCTAGGAAAGAAAAAATATTTTGAGAATGTTTCACTGAAAGGTTCCTTGGGGAACCAAAAGTGGTTCTTCTATGGCATCACTGCAACCCCCCCCCCCTTTTTTTGGAACCTTTAATTTTTTTAAGTGTATACACTCCAAAAAAAATTTTTGGGTTGTTTCAACCCTACTTTGGGTCAAATATGGACTAACCCAACTTTTGGGTTAAAAATGTAATGTAAAAATTTAACCCAACAGCTGGGTTAGTCCATATTTGACCCAAAGTTGGGTTGAAACAACCCAGCATTTTTTTGAGTGTAGTCCAAGTCTTCTAAAGCCATACGATAGTAACTGATGATCTGTCTTCCTGATGTACATCCAAATGAAACATCGGGAAAAAAAAAAGTTAGGGCGGGACTTGGTTTTATGCATTAGTTTTTGATTGGATATCGAGATGGGGGCGTGGCAGTAAAAATGAATTCAGTCGATTGTGGAGGGGCGGGGTTTAAGCTAACTAAATGATTGGAGAAATCCATCATACATCACCAGTGGTGTGTAAATAATGTTATCTTAGTAACTCGAGGACCATGATTTTGCCACGTCGGATATGTTCATGGATCAACATCCTTGATCAACAACACTTAAAAATAAAGGTTTTCTGTGGTTCCATGAACAACCTTAAACATCCATGGAACATTTTCATTCCACAAAAGTTCTTTATAGTGTGAAAAGATTCTTTGGGTTTTTTAAAAGTTCTTCACACTAAGAAAAAAGGTTCTTTTAAGAACTGTTCAATGAAAGTTTCTTTTTGGAAGCTAAAATGGTTCTTCTATGGCATTGCTGTGAAAACCTTCTTTTAAAACCTTTATTTTGACCGTTGTTACATGTACCAATCTGATTCTGTGGATAAGGAAAAGAGTAGGTTTAGGGTTAGGTACTTGAAAAGGTTCTCTGTTTTTTCCCCCAAGATTATGATTTACATACACCTTTGCAGCATACTGTGTCTCAAACATTTTAGGAAATGCATCAAACAGCAAATGTAGCTCAAATGTTCTGATACAGAGTTTTGTGAATGTCAAGCACTTTTTATGCTTTTTTTTCTCTCCACAGACCAAAAAGGCACAAGTTTACATGATTCTCATGGACCGCAGCCTTTCACCTGCACCATCCGCTGTGACTCTGAGCAAGACCTTAGTGATGAGGTAAACCTAGGGTGACCATACGTGCCATTTTCCCAGGACGCGTCCTTGCCAGGATTTCTATATTGCCTAAAATATCTAGGTTTTGGCTTTGTTTAAAAAATACCTTTTTTAGTCAAAAATATGACTTCAAAATACCTCGAGAGCATTTTGAAAGCTTAAGGAACCGTCTGTGTGGTATTTTGATGTCACACACCGATTGATCTGCACATGCAAACAAAGCCAAAACCTAGATATTTTAGGCAATATAGAAATCCTGGCCAGGACGCGTCCTGGGAAAATGGCACTTATGGTCACCCTAGATAAACCTGCAGACAGAATCATGAGTTTTATGCCAGAACATCAAATTAACCCAATGTTCTTGTTTTACAGGACTCTGATGATTTAAGCTCGGGGGTCTTTTCCTCCTGTAGCACTGCAGATGGTCAAAGCTTCAATGTGGATTGGTCAGTGTCAACTGATCAGACGCCATCTTGCTACTTTGAAGGTAATTTTCATCATTTCAGGTGCTTCATGTGTTTGTGAGTATTGATTTGTGTATGTGTGCAGGTCTTGGCGTGGATATATGGGTTGAAGATGTAAGCGGAGAGAGTTTAAAGATCAGAGAGAGGCCTCAAGTGAAAATCGGACACATAGCTGTGGGAATCAGTGAACAGGTGAGATTTCATAATTATACATAAATAAGATTCCTGTAAACAGAGATTAAACAGCGCATTAAAACAGCATTTACTTCTTTATCACAGATATCTCTGAGGACCTTCAGTTTGGCCACCCTAGACGGGCGTCTGGTGTCTCCGGACACAGAAGTGTGCGAGTCAGGCATGTGGTTGCAGTGTGTCCCTGCTCCTGACGGCAGTCCCAGCTGGGATTGGAGGGTCAGAGACGGAAAACTGGAGCTGCAAGAATATGATGAACATTCAGATACCTGCTCAACTGTGGCACTCTAGCAAAAGTGACCGTTACAAAAGAAAAAGAACTGAGTTTTATACATCTCATTCCATTATTTTTGAGCTTTATGATGCTCACTTCACTTATTTGTGTAGTAACTTGTTTTTGGTTGAATTTTTAAACATTTTCAAAATTCTCAGTTGACTAAGCTTAATCATAATATTTCAAATTGTATAATAATTTTGATGCAAATGTACATTGTACATTTGTTGTGTTGATAGTTTTGTTAGGAAGACAACACTGTTTAACTTCAGTGCTATACATAATATACACTGTATAAATACTTTTATATAATATATTTTGTGCATGAAAACAAACGCTATTTCAATGCTGTGCAATGTAAACTAAGACGTTTACAGTCACTACAATAAATCGGAAGTTGCTGGTTCCTCATTTCCCAAATCCAACCGGATCTGTCGAGCATTCTGATTGGACCTCACTCGTAGAAGGCGGGATTATGTTTTGTTCTCCTAATCCGATTGGGCCGTTGTTTGTGATGGGCGGGGCGTATCAAGCCGGTGCGTTGAGTTGTAATATACGCCATTTTGCAGTGACAGCGGTGCGCTCAAGCAGTGGAGACAGAAAGCTCGAGAAGTCCCGGTTTAGAGGTGATTTTATTTCCCTGACTTCATGATAAACATTCTCACTTGTTGACGATTACGTTAAGATAGTTAGTCATTTATTAAACCGTTTTCAAATGACAAAATCCGTCATTTGAAGTGTCAGCTGGCTGCTCTTATCTTGTGTAGCTAACGTTAGTCGGCTAATTTGCTAAAGATGATTGGTTCATAAAATCAGTTTATTTGAGAAAAACACAGCCTTACTTTCCTCAAATAATATATATTAGTACTTAAAAGTGGCTGCGAAGCATCTTAAAGAATTGTTCGTGGGCAATAGTGTAGACAAAGCTAGTTATCCTGCTATTATGACAGAAGTATATGCCAATTAAAATTTATTTAGAAAATGATTAATGTTAATCTTACTTTTATGTCGTGTAGTAACTTAATTAAACTTTGGATTAAATGTGAATGCCCTGCCAGTCTGATAGTATTTCTCCATGTTATTAGACATTTATTTACAAAAACACAAAATGTGCCTTATGTTTTATAATAAACATTTAAATGACATTAAATTAGTTTGAAGTGTCTATCCCAGTATCCAAGACATATATGATGTTTGTCTTTGTATACTTTGATTTATTAAAAAAAATAAAAAGGTCTCTCTTGTCATATAATATCAGCCCATTTTATTCTTCCTGTGAACTTTTATGAAAATGTATGACTTTCTTTATTTAAAAACGTTGCATTGTCATTACAGGGTCTTGTTTTCTAACCCAGCATTAAATGGGACTTTTGAATTAAAGTCAATGTACTGTCATGCATGTAGTTTATGTGCTTTTTTAAATTGCTAATATATGTTTAACTCTTATTTTTGCAGTGTAAAGCATGGGGAATGTCTTTGCAAGCCTGTTTAAGGGTTTGTTCGGGAAGAAGGAGATGAGAATTCTCATGGTCGGTCTTGATGCCGCCGGTAAAACCACCATCCTGTACAAACTCAAGCTGGGAGAAATAGTTACCACCATTCCCACTATCGGTACGGCTGAAGACGTCATCTGTTATTTGTTTTTGTCAGTGTATGCTATCTTGAAAGCACATTCAAACACTTTGTCAACCTAACTATCTCACGGTTTGACCTTGACTTGTGCATCACGGTGCACAAAAGTCTTTTGTTCAGATTATCTGCTGTGCTTTGCTGTATATGTGTTGAATTTGTGTCTGAAATGCCCAAGCTTTAAAGTTATTTTCACCTGTTGTGTCCTTTGTGTGCTGCAGGTTTTAATGTAGAGACGGTAGAGTATAAGAATATCAGTTTCACAGTTTGGGATGTTGGTGGCCAAGACAAAATCAGACCACTTTGGAGGCACTACTTCCAGAACACTCAAGGTATGAGAGCCAAAAACAATCAGGATGAACGATTTGCTGTGCAAATGGACTGATAGAAATTTGCTTGAGAATTTTATAGGAGTACTGTAACAAAATCATGTTCAATGATTATTGTTGTAATGATTTTCCTGATATTCCTGGTGCCAGGTCTGATCTTCGTAGTGGATAGCAATGACAGGGAACGAGTTAATGAAGCCAGAGAGGAGTTGACGAGAATGTTAGCAGAAGACGAGTTGCGTGATGCTGTCCTTCTCGTTTTTGCAAACAAACAGGTGAGCATCACTTATCTGAGGTATCTTTCTAATGTTTAATGCAAATAATAAAAGCAACTGAGATAAATTGATTTATTAGCTTTAAAATGGAGAAGAAAATGTTTCCCATGCCCACTTGTGGTTTACATCAAAAGCAGTGTGTGCAATCAAGCTCTACAGTATTTTGGGATACATTTAATTGGTTTTAGACAGATGCCAACATGGATAGGTTGCATGACATTCTCATCTTAAAAAAAAAAAAAAAAACATGAATGAAATATGACTCAGACCACATTAAACACAGGTTAACCCTAAGAGATCTAGAGCTGCAGAATTGCATAAATAAAGCAATAAAGTAATACCTGACTTTCACTAAATATGGGTAAAACTACATAACAGTAGCTGACACTCTGAAGTTTTGGTGGGAAAAATGAATATTATCATGCTAAAGATACTATTCTTAACACTTTTGGAACAAGTT
The DNA here is from genome assembly GCF_001515645.1 of Sinocyclocheilus grahami. Classification (NCBI taxonomy): domain Eukaryota; kingdom Metazoa; phylum Chordata; class Actinopteri; order Cypriniformes; family Cyprinidae; genus Sinocyclocheilus; species Sinocyclocheilus grahami. Next base: position 855,121 of record NW_015505198.1, on the reverse strand, counting down.
TATCTATTTACAAAGTAAATGTACATACATTTTACTATATGTTTTTAAACGTGCATAAATGTGTGACCAGTGTTTGGGCTGAGCATTAAGAATCAGTCTATCATTCGTTCACTTGTTTTTTTTATTTAATATTGAAAGTAGTAAAATGAGAAAACAGCTCCTTTTTTGTTTTTCCATTTTTGTTCAAGAAATGAAAAAAGAATTCAGCTTAATTTTTAGTTTTTCGTTCAGGGGTAGAAAAATGAATAAACAGCTTGAATATTCGAGTTTTACACGTGGGCGGGAATTAAACGCCCCTTTCTGCTGATTGGTCAGCCGAGGATCAAACCGTGCCGTCATCAGTTCTTCCGTAGTTCCGCGCGGCAGAATAATAGTCCTCCACTGCTGCAGGTGTACAGATTCTTGATACGTTTAATGCAGCTACATCTTTTTCTCAAACTTAAACTTTTACATTTTATTTAATTTATATATAAACTGTTCAGTGAATGGTAAACATTTTCTTGTTTTTTTTTAGATTTTTGTCATTATTGTCTCATTGATATAACAGCACATTTTTAAATGAAGTGATATTAAAATATTACATTTTATTTAATTATTTATTACAATATTTAAATGGACAAATAGTGACATTTCTTAACTTTTCATTGCTGTATCCTTACTGGTTGAAATATATGTATTTTTTAAATACATTTGTCTACTGAATTGTATTGTGAATTCATAACTGTCACTTACTATATCAAAAAATATTGCTGAACTTTTGCAACCCTAAGCAAGCACCCTAAAAGATTTGTTTTATAATATAATGGCTTCCTAACAAAAGTTTTAAGGGTGGAAAAAAAATACATAATGACCTATTAATTATTTGGTTTTCTGAGGTTAAAAGTGATATTTAATGTAAAATCTGGGTGTGATTTGTCATAAAAAAAAAATCAAGTTTTACTTCTTAAATATCCTGTTTCACTTGAATTTGTCACATTACGCAAGTAAAATAGATTGTGAATGCCATTTCACAATGATTTTACATGATACTGAATTGTATTGTGAATTCATAACTGTCACTTACTATATCAAAAAATATTGCTGAACTTTTGCAACCCTAAGCAAGCACCCTAAAAGATTTGTTTTATAATATAATGGCTTCCTAACAAAAGTTTTAAGGGTGGAAAAAAAATACATAATGAACTATTAATTATTTGGTTTTCTGAGGTTAAAAGTGATATTTAATGTAAAATCTGGGTGTGATTTGTCATAAAAAAAAAAAATCAAGTTTTACTTCTTAAATATCCTGTTTCACTTGAATTTGTCACATTACGCAAGTAAAATAGATTGTGAATGCCATTTCACAATGATTTTACATGACTCATGCGCATGTTGTCTGGCTGGCTCTGAATCTCTGCAATTTGATTTGTCTCTTGTTCATCACAGGACCTTCCCAATGCCATGAACGCAGCTGAGATCACAGACAAACTGGGCCTTCATGCCCTCCGTCATCGTAACTGGTACATCCAGGCCACCTGCGCCACCAGCGGAGACGGGCTCTACGAGGGGCTGGACTGGCTCTCCAATCAGCTAAAAAATCAGAAATGAGCTCGTCTACCGCCTCCAAATCTGTGTGCGTGTTGTCGTACGAAAGGGTAGGTGTGCGTGATGTGTGCGTGTGTCTGAGAGAGCGAGACACACACAGCTACAGTACTGACCCAGACTTAGACTGAACTCAGTATCCCATGTTCCCCTCTTTCATTTAGGTTTGGGCGTTGCTGATTCAGACTGTGTTTGTGTGTGTGCATGTGTGCATAGTTTATCTTTATTATGCACTTTAGCAAGAATGTATAATTTCTGTGTGTTCATGTGTGTATGAAGGCTTCTGTCTGTTTGCTCGATTTGGGAATGACCCTGGCGTGCCTTTTATACACACACATCTCCTCTTATCGTTCCACCTCACAAACTGTAATACGACTCATTGTTTTTTTTTTTGCTCCATACTGCACCACGCGTGGTTTTCACATGGCGAAGAAAGAACCAAGGTTGTCGTAATGAACCTGCAATAACCTAGTATCCCAGTATTACAGGCCTGCTGAATATACAACCCATACACTTTCCATATAGCATTTTAAATTGAGATTAAAAACATGCCTTTAGGAACCTGTATCTTTAGGAAAAACTGTGTTGTAACCTGTATCAGGTCAGGATCAATTCGCTCAGATTTCCACCGAAGCACCACTATCCTTGATTGTTCTTTTGAGTCATTTGAAAATCAGTTTTATTTTCGGCTCTTTGGCTCCATGTTTTAATTTGTGTCCGAATGTGGGTAGTGGAGTCGTGGGCAGATCTCTGGTTTCCTGCTGTACACTACCTGTTTCCAGCCGCCACACATACCCCAAGCACAATCACAGACTGCTGAACATTCCCCCTACCACCAAATTGTTGGATTTGATTTGAATTAAAAACATCATATATTAAATTTTTCTTTATGTTCATTTCCTGTGTCCTGGAGAATCTTGTGGGTTGTAAAAATGGAAGGATTCCAAAGTCCAGAGTTGCGATTAATCCAGTATTCTAAAAGTAATTTTTCCTAAAGAGTATTTTGGATCAAAGTAAAACACTAGCTTCAGTCAGTTTTGGGTCATATATGTATATATTAGGGAATTCATGTTTTATTCTGAAAAAAATAAAATTATGAAGTTTGGGTTGGAAACATTTTTTATGATTTTAAATGAAGTATCTTCTGCTCACCAAGACTGTTTATTTGATTGAAAAATATAGTAAAAATAGTAATACTGTGATATATTACAATTTAAATAACTGATTTCTATTTTAATATTATTTTAAAATGTATTACTGTGATCAAAGCTGAATTTTCAGCATCATTACTCCAGTCTTCAGTGTCACGTGATCCTTCAGAAATCATTATAATATGCTAATTTGCTGCTCAAGTAATATTTCTTATTATAAATGTTAAAAATAGTTATTGAGGAAAAATGTGTCCTAGTTTCTTCAAAATACTTAAACCTACTTGTGTTAATGCAATTAGTTGAATTAAAGCTGAACTCTGTATTATCCACAAATAGCTATAGTAACTTAGATATTTTGCTGGGAAATACATAATGGTAAATGTTTATAAAGGAAAAGAATAACATAGATGAGTTCCACCCTTAATCTGGTAAACCTGCGATGGAGAGGTGCATATAGGAAAGAGGTAAGAATTTATTTTGTAATTTCTAAGTACATTTTCTTTATAGCAGGTAAAATTAATTTGATATCGAAACTAATGTATTCAGTTATAAAAAAATATATAGCTTGACTACAAATTATCAGTGACTTTCTCAAAATTGCAGCTGTGGGGTAAAGTGTGTCAGATGCTACAGGTGAGCCGCGTTCGACGGCCTGAATCAGTGAAGGTGTAATCTGTGAAATCTTGAAAATTGTTTTGGAGCATTCACATATTGTGAATATGAAATATTTTCCTTGTTGGCTTGTCAAAATAAGTAGGAAATATTACTAGTTATTGCTCAATCATTGAACTTCCCAATGAGTTTCATTTTATGGCCCCATGTTATAGATGTTTTGTTCTAACTTCAGTTGACAACAGGCATGCTGAAATATAATTAGTAGCATATTAATTTGACCTAATTTCTTCGTGTCTAATGGACAACTTAAAGGGATAGTTCTCCCCAAAATAAATCTTTCATAATTTAAAGGGGTCCTATGATGCTGCTAAAAAGAACATTATTTTGTGTATTTGGTATAATGAAATGTTTGTGGTTTAAGGTTCAAAAAACACATTATTTTCCATATACTGTACATTATTGTTTCTCCTCTATGCCCCGCCTTTCTGAAACGCATCGATTTTTACAAAGCTCATCGTTCTGAAAAGCGAGGTGTGCTGTGATTGGTTCATGTCATTCATATTTTAAAGAATATTTGTTTTCGTCCATACAAAGGTCAATGGAGTCCAAAACAAGACTGGAACGACATGAGGGTGAGGGAATGATGACACCGTGATCATTTTGGGGTGAACTGTCCCTTTAAAAAGTTTTAACACAATCAATTGAAGCTCCAGCTCCCTGTCTGTAAGCTGTAGGCGTGACCTGCACCTGTGCGTTCATGAGCTCCGCCCACGCGTCAGGTGTTTCGAACGAAACTCGGCTGAAGTAAAGAGGATGTTACTCATGCCGGCTGGACTGGATGAAACACCCCACAAACGCTCAAACTTCAGCTTGTGTCACCATACATCGATACCAGACAACAACAACAACAAGTGGACGGTTTACATGCAGGTGAGTTATTTACACGTTTGTAACTGTATGACTTAAATTAAACTCTGCGTATGTCAACATATTAGTAGAACAGAAACTAAACTGTCAACTGCAAGAGACTCAGATTCATGATCTAAATTGACCCTGAGCTGTTAATACACCGTGTCCTAAAGGATGGTGTCAAGGAATATATTTTTATGTTTTGTTTCATGAGTTTGAACTACTGCAATACGCTTCACAAAAATGACTGGTACAACAATACTTTGATATGCCATGCCATATAGCAGTGGTTCCCAACACTGGTCCTGGAGGCACCCCAACACTGCACATTTAGCATTCTCTCACACACCAGTTTCAGATCTTGGAGTCTCTACTAATGAGCTGATGACCTGAATCAGTTGTGTTTGATTAAGGAGACATGCAAAACATGCAGTGTTGGGGTGCCTCCAGGACCAGGGTTGGGAACCACTGCCATATAGCACTGAGTGATGGGGTTAATTCAGGTCAAAAACAATCATTTCAGTGTCAAACTGTCGTCCAAATTATGCAATTCACTCTCTAATGGCGTTTAGTTTACTTTTTAGTTAGTAATCTGTACATCTAGAATAGTGATTCCCAAATCTGCCTTGTTAAACTTATTAAAAAAAACACATAAAAATGGGTAAAATTATTAAATGTGTTAAATGTCATTATTGCAAAGAAACAAACAAATGTAAAACAGTAGTGTGTGCAAGCTTTATAAACGTGTGTAGGCTTAGATGTGTCTCGTTACATGATTATATTTGCTAATTGGTCTTTTTTTATTTAATATGAGTGATTTAGTGTTGAATAATATCCAGCAGGATGTAAGTTAAAGGGATAGTTCACTCAAAAAAGAAAATTACCCCCTGATTTACTCGCCCTCAATCATCCTAGGTGTATATGACTTTCTTCTTTCAGACAAATACAATCAGCGTTATATTAAAAAAATGTCCTTGCTCTCCCGAGTTTTATTATGGCAGTGAATGGGTGTTGAGATTTTGAAGCCCAAAAAAGTGCATCCATCCATCATAAAATCTACTCCACACGGCTCTGGGGGGGTTAATAAAGGCCTTTAAAAAAAAAACTCGGTGAGAATATGGTAGTCTTGCGAGAACAAGGTTTTGTTTACAGCAAAGGAACACCAGTCTCTTGGCTTTTATTGAAATCCTCGTTTTGTGCTTTGAATTCGTGACCGGTGTTTTGTTTTGCACTTTCTGCATTCGTCACTTCTCACAGGAGCTTATGCCTACGTCCTACGCCATCCGCTGGAACGCCTCTATCTCAAGAACGTGAGTACGACAGTTAGCGGAAGCTTGAGATTACGGTTTATAAAGTTTTAAATATGGATATATTAATCACACAAACACATCGATTCGCTTCAGAAGGCTTTTATTAACCCCCCGTAGCCTTGTGGAGTATTTTTTATGATGGATGGATGCACTTTTTGGGCTTCAAAGTCTCAACCACCGTTCACTGCCATTATTAATCTTAGCAAGAGTCAGGACATTTTTTTAAAATATAACTCCGATTGTATTCGTCTGAGAGAAGAAGTCATATACACCTAGGATGACTTGGTGGGTGAATAAATCATGGGGTAATTTTCATTTTAGGGTGAGATATTTCTTCAATAGTAACCAAAAAAAATAAAATATTGACTTCAGTAGTTTCAGTAACGTTAGACTCAACAGCTGCTTTATTACGTGTTAAAAATATTAACCTATTTAAGTTTGCATGTACTTTTAATTGATAAAAGGCCGTTGTTCTCATCATTTGTCGATGCTATATTATACTACACTTCTTTTTAAACATCGGTGATGAAACAACATCAAAGCAGAACAAACACAAGCCTATCATGCAGAAGACAAAGAGACGGGTGCACAACTGCTTGCACTTTCATTTCTCCAACCTGTTTGACTGCCATCACGTTTGGTTTGTGTTTAACCTGCAGCCTCTCTGAACTGGTCGTTTCTTGATGCATGTTTAGGAGAAACCCACAAATGCATTTTCTCTTTGAGCATGAAAATGTGGTCTGTGTGGTTTACCCTCTTTGTTATTTGATGTAAGTAGTGCCCGCAGCCTTGTACAGGGACAATAGAGCTTTATTTGCAGAGAGTGACAAGATAGGTACAAGATAGTGTGTCAAGTGCGTTAGGTACAGAAAAGAAAGGAACTGTGTGTTATTTGTTTGTGTGGTTTCATAAATATTAGCAAGTATGATTAGTTGATTGCTTTTCAACCCGAGAGCACTTTGTGTGTTTAGCAGACAGACTTGCTGAAAAGTGTTGACATGCATTTGTTTATCATTTGTTGGTTGAAGAGGTGAACGGTTGAGTTTCACTGCCAGCTTCCTGGTTCACAAGTTCTTCGTTTGTGCGATCAGACGCAGTCAACATATGAGTGTCTAGTCAACAGTTCTGTTTCCTTTAGCAACAGCGGATAAAAGATTAATAACAAAAGGTGTGACTGAAAGCCTCGCTTACACCGATTTGGCACACGTCATTGTTTTCTTTTTGTTCTTGGCTGAAAATCAGGTTCTGCCGTGTTGAGTAAAATCTATTTTTGGGAAGGGAAACTGTTTGTACAAATTGAGTATTGTTGCGACACGTGGATGGTGTAGAGTAGCAAATAGTTTGGTATATGAGTCACACCTGGAAGTGGTCAAATTATTTTTTTACGTCTGATTTTCCAAACGGAGCATTCGTCTCGTGTCTCTCGGCAGTGATGGAGGTGAAAGGCTGCAGGTCAGAGGTGGAAGTGTTCAGGAGGTCGACGATTGAGACCGTGTCCAGAAGAGATTCTGTTTCTGTGAAATGTTCTCCAGCTTCCCAAAACCTTCAGATGTCAACACCTCGATCGATCCCTCTGACCATCAGAAACACTCACAGGTAACTCATGGCACTTGGTGCTTATTGTATTATTTGACTGTGGTTGAAAATTTGCTTAAAATACAAACTGTAAAAAAAAAAAAAGCTAGCAATGCCATAATTCTTTTACATTAACTTATATTTTGCACACAGTTTTATTTCATGAAATTTATTTTATTTTATTTTAAACTATAGCAATTGTGTATAACCAGCTTCAAAATGTTCCAAGTTGTGTTTTCTAATTTATATTTTATATACATAATTTCTTGAAATATAATTTTAATTTAGTTAAATTTTATTTTAAACCATAGCAACAGTGTGTAAATGGCTTCAAAGAGTTCCAAGTTGAATTTAAAGATGTTTAAGATGTTATTTATATTTGAAGATGTTATTTATTTTAAATGCTTTTTTTTTCATTCAGTATAAATAATTTAATTTAATTTTTTTATTTTATTTTAAACAATAACTATATTGTATAAACCGCTTCAGACAGTTGCCAGTTGAGTTTAAAGATGGTATTTATGTTTAAAAATTGTATTATATTTTAAATATATAATTTTATTTAATTCAATATAGATTGTATTTTATTTTGAACTATACTAGTGTATAAACCGCTTCAAACAGTTCCTAGTTAAGTTTAAAGATGTTTAAGATGTTATTTATATTTGAAGATGTTATTTATATTTTAAATACATATTTTTTTCATTCAGTATGAATTTTATTTTATTTAAACAATAGCAATATTGTATAAACAGCTTCAGACATTTGCAAGTTGAGTTAAAAGATGTTTAGTTCAATATCAATTATTTTATTTTTTTAAACTATACTAATAGTGTATAAACAGCTTCAAACAGTTCAGATGTTATAACAGATGTTATTTATATTTTAAATGCATAATTTGTTATTTTATTTTATTTTACTATAGAAACTGTTCCAAGTTAAGTTCAAAGCCCTGTTTACTATGAGTACACGTTGTTGGTCTTATTGTGATGGTTTATTTAGTGTTTATTTGATCAATTTTAGCAAATGTTCATCAAATCCTGCCTCACGTTTAATCTTGTTAAATATCCTGTTTCAGTCAGAAATATGTCAGAAAGATTACGGAAACAAAATGTGTTGACATGTTCTTCTTATTCTTCCTTGTCTTGTGATTTTAGCATTCCAACTAAAAGGGAGTTTCGAGCTTCATCTGCACCTCTGATTCCCAATCCGTTTCCGGAGCTCTGCAGCCCGACTCACTCCCCGGTGCCGACCGGATCTCTCGGCAGGAGGGATCCCCCCTCCAACAGCAGCACACACGTAAGCGTGCCTGGATGGTTTAAGCTCTGACACAAATGACAGACAGTTGCCTGTGGCGCAGTGAATTCACAGTAGTTATAATAGGTGATCCTCAGGGGAAAAACAAGGGCGTTCAGTTCATAGACTTGTCAATAAAAATACACAACACAAGCACATTCTTTGGCACTCAGAAAAGTTCATGACCTTAAACAAACAAAACAAGAATGAAAAGTCTCATGCATTTGCGTGCATCTTAATCAGATTCTTGTGTGTTTTCGTAGGTGCTTCGGGTTTTTGGGGACGCCACACACAGTCGGTCGGTTTTGGTGACGTCTGGGACGACAGCGCATGATGTCTGTAATATGTTAGCGCAGAATGCACACTGTACAGATGAGGAAAGCTGGGCTCTCATTGAACATCATTCTGCTCTAGGCCTGGGTAAGACTTGGTGTTATTGCACTAAAATGACATAATGCAATTGCTGATACACTTCTAATACTCTATTGTGAGTTACATCTTCCAATGCAAATCCTTTCATAATGTGATGTAAAATCTCATACTTCACCTACAAAGGAAGTCTGATAGTAATAAGGTTTGTATTGGAAAACAGTGAGTTGCTGCTTTGCATTCACTTTGTTGTTTGCATGCACTTGATTTTGCACTGCAAAACAAGTAACTATCTAGTGTTTTTGCTTTTGACAACTCGATAATGTAATTCCACTTTCATGCCTCATTGTTTGGACAAAATCCACTCAATTCCATCGCAAATGCCACCTTGTTTGCGTAGAAATAATGCTAAGACAAAAGCTGACATGTCTCATTGTGCTTTTATGATGAGTGATTCTTTGCTGAAAGAAATCATGCACAGGGGTGTTGTGGAAAATAGCATTGAAATGAACACAACCAACGTGTTATACAGGCTTTTACAGTAGCTCTAGTTGTGCTTTTGACAGGTGCTGGATTGGACGAACCTTTGGTTTCGATGAATGACAGCTTAATTAGTAAAGTATTTAGCAACATTTTTTTAAATAATTGTTTTACTAAACCTAGAGAATTTTAATTTAATGTTTAATTTAATTTAGAATTTTTTATTTAAATGCTAAATATTATTTGTATGTTATTATTTAATTTAAAGAAAATTAATTTAAAGGTCCCATGGCATGAAAATGTCACTTTATGAGGTTTTTTAACATTAATGTGAGTTCTCCTAGCCTGCCTATGGTCCCCCAGTGGCTAGGAATGGCGATAGGTGTAAACCGAGCCCTGGGTATCCTGCTTCGCCTTTGAGAAAATTGAAGCTCAGATGGACCAATCTGGAATCTTCCCTTTATGTCGTCATACGGGGAAAGGTTACCTCCCCTTTCTCTGCTTTGCCCGCCCAGAGAATTTGGCCCGCCCATGAGAAAATGAGCTACTACCGTGCGAGGCGAGCGCAATATATATTTTTTCCCTCGAGAGACATCATGGCTTGCAAACGAGCGAAGCATGGCAATTGCCCCGCCTCTCCCCTCCTCATTAGCATTTAAAGCTACAGACACAAAAATGGCACGTCCTAAGGAAAGCTCATTGTGGGACTGGCTTGTAGTGGCTGAAATTCTGCACCAAGGCTGAGTTTCGGGAAAGAGACTTCAGATACAGTACTAGGGACCACTTAGGCCTATATAAAAGCATCTAAAAAGCAGCATGTCATGGGACATTTAAATTAAAAAAAATTAAAATTCAGTTTTTCAATTTGTAAAATTTTAGTAAATGTATTTTTAATTTAGTTCAACTTTAATAAAATGTGGTTTAAAGTTTAATTTAGTAAAAAATTGTATTTAAATGTAATTTAATTAGAATTTAATTACATTTTAAAATTTTTATTTGAATTCCGTTTCGATTTAAATTAAATTAAATATTGTTTTAAATTTTTAATTGAAAAAAACTTTAATAAAATGTAAGTAATTTAAACTTTCATTGTTTTAAAGTAAGAAATTTGATTCATTTTAAAAATGAACCATATGTATCTTCTTAATAAAAGCTTAAATCATGTCATCCTTTATGAATGGTTTAGTTTAAAGCCTGTAGGTAAGTGCTGTATGAGTAGTAGCATTTGCATTCAAACTGTGCGCTTGTTTTTTTTTGTTTTTTCAGAGCGCTGTCTGGAAGACCATGAGCTTGTGGTGAAGGTTCAGTCATCCTGGCCAGTAGAGAGTGACACAAAGCTGATCTTCCGCAAAAACTACGCCAAGTACGAGTTCTTCAAAAAACCTGTGGTATGAAAACTTGTTTGTATAGAAATGTTCACAATCCTTTTAACTTAAGTGATGTTACAACTAGCAAATGTAGACCTCTTTAGTAATATTTAGTTTCTTTCCCCCCCGTTATGCAGTTATTTTTCCCGGAGCACATGATCTCTGACAGCGCTGATGTCACTAAAGGCATGACATCATCAGAGCTGGTGCAGGTATGATGATCTACAGCTTTGAAAAAAAACATAAAAATGGCAATTTTATTGTCTTCATAACACTAGTAAATGTCTGTCTTGTAGAATATGGTGAAGAGCGGCTCCTGTCCAGAGATTCAAGGCTTTCTTCATGTGAGAGAGGGCGGTAAAAAGTCCTGGAAGAAACTCTATTTCGTTTTACGACGCTCTGGATTGTACTGCTCTAACAAAGGACAGTCAAAGGTGCCACACACAAAAACACATTCACACACACCCACAACGTGTAAAGTGTGTATATACACATAAACATACATATCAAATCTGGATGCGTATGTATGTTTGTAGGAACCTTGGCACCTGCAGTTCGTTGGAGATCTGGAAGATCTGAATGTGTTCACAGTGTTCAATGGCCGTAAACTTTACGGGGCTCCGGGAGAGCATGTCTTCTGCATTAAGGTAGCCAATAGGAACAGAGTATCAGTGTTATTTTAGTATTAATTTTATACTATAGGCTGGCGATACATGGGGCAACTTTTTGAGCAATTTTGCTTGGGCCCTTTCCCACTGAGAATGGGTAACAATTTCTGTCTTGATACTTTAGATCGGTCATGGGCCCTGTGTCTCGCCTTGTTGCCCGTTGATGGCAACATTAACCAAAGTTGCCTAGCAACATTGCTCAGAAAGTCGCCCCGTGTATCATCAGCATATAGTCCTTATACATATTTTGAATTAATTTAGTATTTTTATATTTTCGTTTTATTTTTTAAATTTGTTTAAATTATTTAGTTTAAAAATATTTGTGTTTTTTTATTATTTTTAAAATATTTTAATTTTAATTAGCTTTTTTGTTTTAGTGATTTTTTTTTTGTCAAATAATTTTTCAATTAATTGCCAGAGCAACATTTAAAATTTGTTTGTTTTTAATCTATATTATATTATATTATATTATATTAGATTAGATTATAGTTTTATTTCCATTCATAAAAAAATGGCACAGTGTCCATTAATCACAGTAACTTATGCTAAACCACATAAGTTGATGAAAGCGATAAATAAATTTTTAGTTATTTTGTCCTATTTATTAATGTTTATAAGCTTATATATATATATATATTAGTGCTGTCAAATGATTAATCATGATTAATCGCATCCAAAATAAAAGTTGTGTACATATGTTTGTATGCTGTGTATATTTATTATGTATATATAAATACAAACACATGCATGTATATATTTAAGAAAAATGTTGTTTATATATTAAATATATTTGTATAATATAAAATATAAGAATAAAAATATAATAATGTATATACATGTAAATATTTTTAAAAATATATACTCTGTGTGTGTATTTATATATACATAATAAATATACACAGTACTCATATGTTATGTAAACAAAACTTTTATTTTGGATGCAATTAATCGTGATTAATTGTTTGACAGCACATATATATATATATATATATATATATATATCATATTAAAGCTATATTTTATTAGTGCTATATTTTATTTGTAGCTGTATTTTATTTAACGAAAACTATTTTTAATAGTTTGTTACAATTTTAGTGAGAATTTATAAAAGCAAATCATAAAGCAATTTTTTAAATTAAAAATGCAGTAAGTTTTCTTTTCGGGTTAGAGTTGGTCTATAATAGTGATAATTTGCTTCACATAACAGTATTAGAAGTCTATGGTATTTCCTCATGTAGACAGCTAAATGAACATGAATATGTGTTTGTATATGTACGGTAGGCCTCAAAAGACCGGTTTCGCTGTCAGGATTTGAAGCTGATGTGCGCTGACAGTGAGCAGAGTCGTACGTGCTGGATCACGGCCTTCAGATTGTTTAAGGTACATGGACACACACACACACACACGGACTCACTAAGAAAACTAGTTCCATCTGAAACCTGCAGTGTGTGTGTGTTTTAGCATGGGAAACAGCTCCAGTGTAATTACCAGCTCTCCCAGTCCAGCGCCAGACTTCACAAACCATCACGACCAGACTCCAAGGTACAGGAAACATCTACCAAGCTTTAAAAAAGTCCATACGACTTGTGCACTATATTCTGAAGTCATACTTTGGCTGTGTGTGAGGAGCAGACTGTTAATGTAAGTTATTCACTGAGTTTCTCACACACGTGTCTTCATCAGTATACAGACCGGGAGGAGTCGATGGTGGCCATGGATTTTTCAGGGACGAGCGGTGGTCGAGTGATTCAGAATCCACATGAGGCCCAGAATGCAGAGCAGGAGGAAGGACACAACTGGCGGGTGTGTGTGTGTGTGTGTGTGTGTGTGCTCAAGAGAAACTATGGAATTAATTTTTAAACAGAATTCATGCTACACACATATATATGTGTTTTTCAGACGTTTGGGTCCGTAAAATATTTTCATGTTTTTAAAAGAAGTCTCTTCTGCTCGCCAAGGCTGCATTTATATAATCAAAAATACAGTTAAAGCAGTCATATTGTGAAATAATATTGCAGTTTAAAAATAACAATAATAATAATAATAACAATAATATTTTAATGCATTTTAAAATGCTTCATATATTTTTGTGGAAACTGATTAAAAAAATGTTCAGGACTGTTTAATGAACAAAATTTAAAAGAACAGCATTTATTTGAAATAGAAATATTTTGAAACATTATAAATGTCTTTATTGTCATTTTTAAACAATTTGATACATCCTTGCTGAAAATAAAATGTAAAAAAAATTATATATATATATATATATTATACTACAAATATTATATACATTCTATATAAAATATATATATATATATATAACATTTTTGAATTATATATAATTTTATTGAAATGTATAAAATATGTATAAAATTATTATAATTAAATATTACATATAAAATTATATAATTTACATATAAAAATATAAATAAATATTAAATATGAATTATTTACGTTCTAATAAAATATGAAAATTAAATGAAAATGATTATAAGTTATTATTATTATTATTATTATTATTACAACACATTTTTTGGTCCAAAAAAAAAAAAAGTTGGTCAAATCGTTTACTCAGCTGTGTAGATGTTTCTTTAGTGGGGTGTTTTTGTGTTTCAGAAGAGAGAAGCGTTACGTCACAGTTTACCCACCAGCAGTCACGGGTCACAGCTGTCCGGTGAGTCTCACCTCAACACTGCCATCATATCAAATCTATTTTAATCAACAAGAAAGAAGCTCTCATTACTAAAAGCATCTCTGTGTGTGTGTGTGTGTGTTTACAGCGGTTCATCAGGTTCAGCCGTGGTTCCATGGGGGCGTGTCTCGAACTGAAGCTCAAAGGCTATTGGAGGAGCAGGGTCAGGTGGATGGGTAAGAATCACCAGTTCTTTGACTGTCATATACGTTTGCCGTGTACAGTTGTGTTTATATCATTTTCTCCTGTCTGCAGGATGTTTTTGATTCGTGACAGTCAGCTTCACGCGCAGTGCTTTGTGTTGTCCTTGTGTTATAAACTGAAGACCAAACACTACCTCATCATTCCCGTAAGTCTTTCTTTCTCATTGTGTGTGTGTGTGTGTGTGTGTGTGTGTTTTTACATGAGACGGTTTCATCTTGACCTCTCTTTCTCTCTGTAGTTAGAGCAAGGAGATAAACAGTACTACACTATGGACGATGGTGTCACACTGTTTACAGATCTGCTGCAGTTGGTGGAGTTTCACCAGATCAACCGCGGCATCTTACCTGTGTGTCTCAAACACCCCTGCACTTGCATTGCACTCTAAACCTACACCTTTGACCTCTTCCTCAAAACTAGGATCTAAATGACCCAGCACCAGTCTACAGACCATGAAGGTTTTCATTTTACGACTCGCAGTGGATGTCAGGACATTCACTGTTTTCCATAATCCAAAAAAAGACTATTTCTATACATAGTAATTCTATTTATATTTGATATACCTCTAGCACACTTTAAAGCTCTTTAATATTCTAAAAATACTCTAATAGTTTATGGACTATTTGTTTACAAGCTATTTGTATTCATCATCCTTCTATCCGGGAATGTTTCTGAACCGGAAAGTGCACAATCATGTGGGAACTTCCTGCTATTCCTTTCTTCAACACTGGGCGACGCACTGGTGCTTGGAATGCTTTACTGTCCAGGAATTCTTCATTTATGCAATAGTCATGCAGGGATACATTAATGCATATCTGAAGTTGCAGAAGGAGGCGATTTAAATGTAGCAGATCTATTATTATTATTATTAATAATATTATTTTTAATTTTTTGTTCAACACTGTCTAATTTATGGGTGTTTTTTTTTCATAATACTGATGTTTAAGATCATTGAGACCAGTTTACGTTTGCTGTATTTTATGTTTTTATTTACTTGACTCTATTTTATCATTGTTCAATACTTGTTCTGGTTAACAGTTGTGCTTGGTTGTGTATATGTAGTTTAATTCTGACCAAAAGTTTTCAAGTTTTTTATTATTATTATTAATAATATTATTTTTAATTTTTTGTTCAACACTGTCTAATTTATGGGTGTTTTTTTTCATAATACTGATGTTTAAGATCATTGAGACCAGTTTACGTTTGCTGTATTTTATGTTTTTATTTACTTGACTCTATTTTATCATTGTTCAATACTTGTTCTGGTTAACAGTTGTGCTTGGTTGTGTATATGTAGTTTAATTCTGACCAAAAGTTTTCAAGTTTTTAAGGTGTGTGTGTGTGTGTGTGTTGTTTTTCTTCTGCATTAAACTGTATTTGACTCTCAGCAGGACTATTTCTGGAGATGAACCTTCAGATTGTGTGTGTTTTTCTGTATGCTTCAGTTAACTTGACATCACAGTACATCAGTTGTCAGGTCTCCACTGTGTTGTTGCCATGGAGATTATTCCTTTAATATTCAGGGGAGGTCATCAGTCCAGGCAGTAGTATATAATGTAGGCTATATATGCGGTGACTGATTTGCATGACTCACTTTGAATCCGATTATTGAATGAGATGGTAATTTATTCAGATGGAAGTGAGGTGATCACCTCGCCGTAGCTGTTGATAAATCATACATTAATCCTGTATTATAAGGGTAAATAAAGGAGGCGGTGATCAGTCGCTGAGTCAGTGAAGGATGCTTCATTCATCCTGACAATAATAAATATCAATATAGTGTGAAATTGTAGCTTGTAATGAATCAATATGGAATCAGTTTTGATTTCAACTGAGTTAAAAAGGAAGTTAGCTACATAACTGCTGTGAGCATGGATGAATGTTCAATTTATTCATATAAAAAATATGCATGAATATATACATTACTATTATATATTTTTTATTATATACATTTAATTTCAATTTTATGCAATAAATCATAACTGAATTAGCCATTATGTATTTATAAATGTTTATAAAAGTATTGTAGTTTATTAATTATATTTAATTAATTTTTTTTACATTTAATTACAAATCTGTCATATTTAATTATATAAAATATACAATGTTATTGTTTAATTACATATAATTATGTGTGTGTATATATATATATATAGAGAGAGAGAGAGAGAGATTATGATAAATCATAATTTAATTTGTTTTTATAATTCGTTAATATTACTAATAATTATTAGATTTTTTAATTATACATTTGTTTTATATATATATATATATAATATTAATGTATAATTAATTAGATTAGA
>NW_015505198.1:825541-838594 GCF_001515645.1 Sinocyclocheilus grahami | reverse complement strand
TTTTTATATAGTGTTCATTCTAAGCGTAGTCATTATATAGTTCAGTGTTGTTTTGGCTTGTGATTTTTGTGTCCCTTTTTGTCTTCACCAGCTTGCCGTAGTTCCACCTTACCTAGAACAGACACTTAACCGGTCAGTCACCCCTCTAACTTATTTATGAGGAATGATTAATTTAAGATTGAACAATGTCCCCAAACCTGCATAAAAGCTTAATCTCCACCTTTCCAATACATTTATCATTTATCATACACACACATGAACACACTCAGACTGTACCTTACTGTGATGCTTGCAAGGTGAAGCTCTGCTGGAACTAGGCCACAGACACACAGAACAACACATGAGGCTGCTCCAAACGGGTTCAAATCAGTTTCATTTGAAGAAGATCAGGAGTTCGATGCATTGTTGCAGTTAAAGCATAAACGTGCAAATAATTCTGAGATCTTATAATGAATTATCTTACCTTCTAAAATAAAGTAAGCTTTAACTGAAATGGAATTGTCCTTAGTTCTGATCTATAGCCACACGCTGCATAATGCTTTGAGTTGCATTCAATTTACACATATTTCCTGTAGTTTTAAGGTTAAAATGAAATGCATTTTGATGTTAGATGTGAATGGAATAGCTTGTCTCTTCTGAAGCTGAAATGACACATGACTGAGAGTTTAGTGTGACAGAAGTGGATTTTTTCCAGCTTCTGTTTCAGTACGTCTGTCCTGTCCGAAGTGCCTTTGCTGATCAGTTCATTTTTACTTGATGACCAACAAAATACAGCAAATCAAATTTAAGATGGGTGTATCAACCTTTATTACAATAATAAAGCACTTTCATTTGCTTTTACATTCTGAGTATTTAAGAATGAATATATTTTACATATATGCATGCTACTTAAAATATAATTTAATAGTATTATGTAAATGTATTTTAAAATATATTTTATGCAAATTATTTTTTATTTGATTCTATTATAATATTTACGTTGTATTTTATTGTTTTTAAAATACAACGTCATTTTCATCGTTTTTATAGTAGTATTAATGTGTAATTCTATAATATTTAAAAATAAAATATTTGATAGAAATTGTTTTAATACATGTATAATTTTGCTTAGATTCTGTGGAATTTGTGTGTGTGTGTGTATATATATATATATATATATATATACTGTATATATAAAATGTGTGTGTATGTATGTATATTTACATCATATTTTATTTATATTAGTAAATATGTGTTATGATTTCATAACAAAGTTTACATTATTTAAAAATAAATACATTTTATATAAATGTACACTTGCTTAGATTCTGTGGTATTTGTTTATTATAATTATTTTATATACATTTTTGTGTAGTGTCAATAGTTGATTAGAGAAATCACTGATATCTGATTGATTAGAGAATATATTTATTTAAATCTATTGATTAAAATAAATAGATTTAGATAATGTTTATTATTTGGTTTATATTGAAATATTAGTATTATATTATATAATTCGTTATTATATATTTTTTAATAAATACATTTTATACTTTATTATATGCATTTGCTTAGAGTCTGCATTTTATTACAGTATAATTACGTTTTCAATTACTAATTTTTGTGCAGTGCATCATTAATCGATTGTAGATGACCTTCATTATCTTTATTTCAATTCTCTCCTGGCTTAATTTATTTCTCAGCTGTATATGCAAATCAGCCTCTGTAGTTCATGTAGTGTTGCCATCCTGCAATTATCCCTCATTTTTTTCCCTCTTCAACCCTCCCCCCTTTCTCCCTCATGATGGTTCAATCCATGAATCTGCTGGGCCCGTGTGTAGAGTATCGGTTCACTGTACCTTTAAGAGGAGTAGGGGGGGCTGCTGGTGGAGTGGGGGGTTTTATGAAAATCAGATGAGTTCGGTTTGTGCCATGCGGACCTACACACACACACACACACACACACACACAGTCGCTCACACACACCACGCTGGCCAGCAGACGATTCCCAGTGAAGACACGGATCTGAGACAGAGGGAGAGATTAGGATGGGTGTTACAGGAGAAATGAAGGAGGACGAGGCTGCGTAAGACAGCGCTGAGAGATAAAGAGAGGGTGGGTGAGCAGAAGGGAGGAGAGGAGACAGCACCAGCCTCAGCAGGTATGTGCCGTTGCATCACCGTTATCCTCAAGGAATTGAAGAATCCCATCTATTCCCGTCATGGAGCAGTTTGAATTCAAAATTGATCCATTGGGAAACCACAAACTGTTCTGGTTTCACACTGACAGATACTGAGAGCTTTGCATCCACGTTTTCTTGAAGCTCCAGTTTTGATTGCATTTAAATCAATATTCATAAGGCACTTTTGTTCTAGTCTTCTAGAGTCGGAAGGACAAACAGGCAGAGAGAGAGAGACAGACAGGCAGATACATGTCTTTTAATGCATCGTAATGGAGAGCTATATGAACTCCTGTGAGTGTGTGAGCGAATGCCGTGGACCGATGGGATGTGGCGACTTGTCTCTCCATCATTTCACGGACTGCAGAGAGAGTGAGACCGCTGGAGAGACAGACGAGAAGAAAGAGGGATCCAAGAGGGAAAGGTCTGTCCTCTGCGGGAAAATGAGGAACGATTTTGAGACAGGAAGGTGAAGGAACTTGGATGCTTTTGAGGTGGAAGCAGAGCTCTGGAAGTGTGCAGTAGTTTGAATTGAGAGGAAATATCTTTGAGATTAATCCATAAGATGGGAGGGAGGAATATATGATGGACTGAGAAAGCAGGGAAGGGAAGAGATGTGAGAGCAGAGGAGGTAGAGTGAGTGGAGTGAGGAGTGAGCCGTGGAGAAAGGGATGAATGGATGAAGAGAAGCCCGGGCTGATGTACCCATCAATCTACGATGAATCGCCAAATAATGTTGGGTTGCATAAACGCCCAACTGATCATATTTTGACTTTCGAGGCTCCTGTGCCGAATGAAGCACATATTGATCATTTCAAACCATAATAATGACAGTTGGTTCACTCAAAAATAGAATTACTTAAACCTCATGCTGTTTCAAAACCTTCTTTGAGAAGAAATAACATTGTAGCCCACTGACATTGTATGGACAGAAACACTGAGACACTTTTCAAAATATCTTCTTTTGTGTTCCACAGAAGAACTAAAGTCCTACACTCTTAAAAATAAAGGTGCTTCAAAAGGTTCTTCAAGCGATGCCATAGAAGAACCATTTTTGGTTCCACAAAGAACCATTCAGTCAAAGGTTCTTTAAAGAACCATCTCTTTCTTACCTTTTTATAATCTGAAGATGTTAAAGGTTCTTTATGGAACCATTTAGACAAATAGGTTCTTCTATGGCATCGTGAAGCACCTTTATTTTTAAGAGTGTACCTGGTTTTGGAACGACATGAGTGTGAGTCAGGAGGCCTTTACAAGATACCATTTTCAACTAAAAACTGATAATTTGTATGCCTTTTGGCCATTCATTTACATGACAGTGCATTTGTAGAGGTCTGAAAACGGGTTTCAAAGTGCAAGTTTTTGAAAATGATACAGTTATCGTCTCCATGCAAACGACGCAAACGAGAATTTGTGAAAACCTTGTAGTGACATCGCCATCTACTGGCCTGGCATGCATAATACAGCGTTTTTTGTCGTTTTTGCTAATCTGTGTGAACTGGGATTTTATTTTGACAATGGCATCGTCTGTACATGAAACTTTTCAAAAATGCAATAGAAAAACGTTTCAGTTTTTAGTACATCATTGTCATGTAAGCATACCATTAAAAAGTATTGAATTTTTTTGGGGTGAACTGTTTCTTTAAAACCACAAGGAAGGAATTAGATGCATATTTTATCCAACTACACCATAAGATTTGATTTGAAACATAGATGTATAAAACACTGGACTAGATGTTTGTTGGTACAGGATGAGTGGGGAGGACAGAATCAATTCAGCCCTGCAGTGTTTCTATCTCTCATTTTTACTTTTTCTTAATATTTTTCTGTTTAAAGACTTTATTTTAAAGTAAAGAGGCCTGAAATAATAACAAAGTTGAAGTTGCTTCAATTTAAAGTTGAAATGAAATGTAAATTCACCCTATCTGTTTTCTATATTAATCCTAATGATCTTATTGTGAATGATTCATCCATGTTTCATGTAATTTTTATGTTGTGTAATTTTTAATCAAAATGTCCTAACTGGAACTTCTGGTGAAACGACAGACTTCTCTCTGGTTATGTATGCTGGACTTCTCCAGTCATTTCGTCTGCTTAAACCTCGCCCCTTTCTTACAATCGACTGCAAACTAGCATTCACCTCTGCCACTGTCCAGTTAACAACTATAGGTAGAGCCAAATCCCTTCCTACACTTTTGTTTCTTTTCTGATTCCAAATCCCTTTCATTCAGATGTACTTCACAATATGGAAGAAAAGATCTGTCGCTAACAAGATAAGTATGTTACATTCTCAGTGTTGCCACAAGGGGCGCCACAGCGGGCATTAGTGTAAACACTCTTCTTCTACTATATATTTTCTGGACACGAGAAAGCAACAGTATGAAAAGAATATTGTTAGGTAATAGCAGGTTAGTTAAAAGTTAGTACTGTTGACTAGGCTTTTATATTCACATTCCGTTCCTGAATTTTAATTGAATTTGAATTGGGCAAGCAAACAAGATTCAGAATTTTACATTTGGGGTGTGGAAATGTCACCACAATAACAGACCGGTGCATAAAACTCTTGGACATATTTTAAAGATTCTATGCCGCGAACTATTAATATTTCACATACTTTTGAAAATCCAGCGTTTAGTTGATCCTGATAAGTGCTCATCGTCACAGTTGTAAACACGATGGCTTTCTTCTAACAGGAGAGGGTTTGGCATCACGGCATCTTTGTTTCCATGTGGAACGTTAAAGAATTCGACACACAAGTCTCCTGGAAATCCTGTATGATCTAACCAATCCGATGACAACTTCCAAACTCCTGGGGTCCTATTTTAACGATATAAGCGCATCGTTGGCGCAATTGCGCTTAGCGCGTGTCCGAATCCACTTTTGCTAGCGTAAACACAACGGCTTTCTTCTAACAGGAGAGGGTTTGGCATCACGGCATCTTTGTTTCCATGTGGAACGTTAAAGAATTCGACACACAAGTCTCCTGAAAATCCTGTATGATCTAACCAATCCGATGACGACTTCCAAACTCCTGGGGTCCTATTTTAACGATATAAGCGCATGGTTGGCGCAATTGCGCTTAGCGCGTGTCCGAATCCACTTTTGCTAGTTTAAGGACGGGAAAAATGGTTGGCGCGCCCGGCACATGGTCTAAAACGGTTGTCCCTATTCTCTTAATGAGTAATGGGTGTGTTTTGGGGAATAACGTGCCATAAACCAATCAGAGTCTCATCTCCCATTCCCTTTAAAAGCCAGTTGCGCTCACGTCATGGCAAATTCGCTATTTACATAGCGGAATTTGCAAGAGGAAAAACAGAGCGCTTCTCTAGTGAGGGAACGGATCTGCTCATGTATTGTAATTCTGATACATGCAAAGACTATACGTTATGACATGTAGGCATTTTTATATTTATGTACACGATAATAATATTTTACATTTTAATCCTTTAATTTTTCATTTTTAAAAATGTTTGTGTGCTGCTGCGTCCCTGTGTGTGTAATAAGCAAAGTGTATGCACGTTGTGCACCTTCCTATAGGCGCATATTACTAACGTGCTCTTTAAATAACAAAAAAAACGATTGCGCCAGACTTTAGACCAGGTTTTTGTTGGTCAATGGCGCAGTCTATTTCAGTTGCTTCAAAATAGCAATGCACTAGCAATGCGCCTGAACACACCTCGTTTTCAGACCAGCATGCCCATGGGCGCACAAATTAGCGCAAATGCATTTGCTATTTAAACAACGTGATGCAGGACGTGAAAATGACAACTGCGTCAGGCTGAAACTAGCAAAAAACACTTGCGTCACGCCTGGCGCTGCATTGCGCCGGGTGTATGGTAGGGCCCCTGAAGTGTTTCCAGTTAAGTGTGCCGTATGCATCAGTCCGTGGGCATGACGTCTGAGGCTGAGACTAATGTGAAGTTGACTTAATAAAACAGAAATAATATTAGTCATAAACACTAAAGTTCAGAATATGGATCCATAAGGGTGAAGTGTGTAACTGCAGCACCACCAGTGGCAACAAACAGAATAGCAAAATAATAATTATTTCCAAATAGGTTTCTGAAAGTCACAGTGTTCACGCTCTTTGGGAAAACCACCCTAAAAATGGCTTACTTGTTTTTGAATGATAAACTGGGATATGAGAAATGATTTCAGCTTTACGATTTTCCAGTACAAAGCATTAAGATGCAACTATGTGGCAGAGGGTGATGATGGAAGTCTTGGTCGACTGCCATCATTAACATCTGTCTGAGTGTCCGGATTGTAATATTAGATCCTTAAATGCATTAAACTCCCCAAAGACTTTACAGCTCCATCCGTGTCTTTTCACACGTATGCCCATCACATCATGGGAACGTTACAGAAAAACGCCGGTATTTGTAGTTCTCGGCCCGCTGCTCCAAGCAATTGTTTTCTTGTTTGATTTGTACGGTTTGATGATTGTACATCTCGTACCTCAGAGAGTCGTGCAGCGTCTGATGGTAATGCTTCACTCATCACAACAGCGTCTGCGTCTCGATGGGACGGTGTGCGTTTGGTGCTTGAGATAAAGAGAGAAAGAAAAGTTGTGTGTGCATGACGGAGCAAAAAAGAGGAATAAGGAGCAGGCGGATGTGTTGCTGTTGGGATGTCATGAACATCTGTCTGTCTGTCAATGAAGCTTCAAAAACTGATGCTGGAAGTAGATTTAGATACCCAGAGGAGTAAGACTGAGTGTTTTTGAGAGAGAGAGAGACATAAAAGTGGACAGACAGAATAAGAAAGAGAAAGACCTGGACCCTCATTTATTAACAGTGCGTACGCACAGATGCGTGCATAATGAGAGTGTGATCTACCAACTTGTACTTATATGTAGGAATGCGTGTAAATATAATGACAAAATATAGAATCTTTTCTACGCACTGTTGATAAATGAGGCCCCTGGAAGCTAAGCATGTAGTTGTTTGTGGAAAAATGGATAAAAGACCTTTAGAAAAGAAATATAGATATCTCTGTTTTGGGGATTTTGGTGTGTTTTCCAGCTTGGATTTGGAAATGTCTCCTATTTAATTTAATTTGTATAGAAATTTTTAAAAGAACGTGAATTAAAATAGAAATATTTTGTAACATTGTCTTTACTGTCACTTTTGATCAATATAATGCATCCTTGCTGAATAAAAGTACATACACACACACACACACACACACACACACACATACAAACTGTATATTTATTATTTAAATTTTTAGCAATATGTATAGTTACTATTTAGTTACATTTATTTATATTACATTTATAGTACATGTATTATGTGTTGTTACTATTTATATATTTATTTACATGTCATTTATTTGTATTTAGAAACCTTGGTTGCTGTTTACCATCTCTAGTCTTCAGTATGTTTGATGAATGCATTTATGCATTTGGCTGATGCTTTTATCTAACGTGACGTGATTGCATCAGTATGTGTATAGAAAAGACTGGCATGCTGGCAGAATGTGTATTGGGTCTGAGATAAAGAGTGAAGTGCTTTCTAAATAGATCACTTAGCTGTGTATTTAAACATGCACAAAACACACACGTACACACAATACCTTGCAGGAAAAAGCCCTCTCCGTAGTGATTTTATTAGGTTGACTCAAATTTTGCTTTTGCTGACCACAGCCTTTCTCTCTCTCTCTCTCTAATGCACACACTGTAAAGCTTCACACTTGATTTAGCACATTCGCAAAGATACCATCCAGAACATACCAACCACACACACACACACACACACAGAGCATCAGAAACATCATTCTAGAGCAGATGAGCTCTCTGCAGTGTTATCTAGTGCTGAGGTGACCGCATGCGTCCCACTGAAGAGATGGGAATTAAAGAGCCGCTCACTCGCTCACTACTGAGGAAGGAAGAGGAGGGAGTCGGCTAAGGAGTAAATGAGTGCCAGGAGAGATGGGGTGGAAGAGGCTGATAGTGGAAGAGAGACAGGCTCTGTTACTGTGGGTCCCTGTAGACTGCATGGATTAGGAAGACAGGCGCATGTGCAGCGGCGTGGATAGATGGATTACAGTGATGCATTGATTCTCAGCGCACAGATGTGCTGCAATACTGCCTTTCTATAAGATAATACAGGAATACAGATAAATGATAATACAGTACGGAATGACTGGATAACAGTGCCATCATACAATACACTGTACAGTACAACTATCTATCTATCTATCTATCTATCTAAACTGCTAGCATATTCTATTTCCTGCAGTGATGCTTTCACATTCATGAAACCACATTTCCCCTTAACAAATCTCACAGCACCTTTTCCTTGATAAAACCAATTCTTTCCAGAGTCTTTATACCTGCGTCTCTGGAGATTCAGCCCCACACTGAGCTATTGCTGCTGAACGCTTTCAAATGCTAAAACGTCAAGCTGTTGGTGAAGCAGTAAAATATGAAGTGATGAGATGTAAAGAGAGAGGAGAGTGTTTACAGTCTTTCAGTTGGGCTTTGGATCATTCCATCACTTACTAAGGGTTCAGTTCGTAAAATAGGCGTTTTAGTTGCGAATAATTGTTAAGCTGTTGCTGATTGAACGCCACTGCATATAGCAACAGGCTCAAATTCACTCAGAACATCTTAGGCAAGCAAAAAAACTGTGTAATACTATACAAATGACTAACCTGAAGATTGAGCAATATATGATGCTTAAAGGGGGCATATGATGTTGTTAAAAAATAACATTATTTTGTGTATTTGGTGTAATGAAATGTGTTTATGCGGTTTAAGGTTAAAAAAATACATTATTTTCCACATACTGTACATTATTGTTTCTCCTCTATGCCCCGCCTTTCTGAAACGCGTCGATTTTTACAAAGCTCATCGGTCTGGAAAAGCGAGGTGTGCTGTGATTGGCCAGCTATCCAGTGCATTGTGATTGGCCGAATACCTCAAGCGTGTGACGGAAATGTTACGCCCCTCACCATACTGTGATGCCCTGTCCGGCCGGAGCGACGAGACAAAACCAATAAAACCCATTATAAGCGAGGTATTTGTTGCATCCAGTGGGGACATAATTACGGATCATAATGACTTATACTGTCTTTTTACACGTTGCATCACGCTGCGTAAACATAAAACCATGTCTGCATTTGTGATCGGAGAAATGACAAACAACAAGCGCTACTCTACACTGCCCAAAACTTTTGAATCATCAGTGGCAAATCCTTTAAATATGACTTACAGTCTGTTTCCTCAGTAACCAGCACGGATCAGCTCCAGGCATGACGAAGCAATATCGTCCTCTTTTGGATCAGCACTAGATATTCTTGATGAAAGTCTTAAACCAGTGTAAGTGTGAAAGAGGACGGTCGGCTATTTATATTACACAAGCGTTGTACTTTTTTCTTTCTGAATATTTTGTTTTGTTCAGACAATTATCTGACACGACAGTTTCTCCTCCCGCGAGGCTTCGCATTCTTGTCAGAAAAGACAGTGCGGAGAGGAAGACAGCGACTCTTTCATTTTCACCCTGTCTCTCTCTCTCTCTCTCTCTCTCTCTCTCTCTCTCTCTCTCATTACTGTTTGGATTATGGATTTTCATATCAGGGCAGAGTTTCCTTTGAAGGCCCCTGCAGCGGTGCTGCTGTACAGTAAGTGGGTTGCGTGCTTCTCTTCTCCATCATCCTTTTCTCCTTTTCTCTCTCTCCTTCTCTCTTTTCCCGGACATTTTTGAAGTCGCTAGCTGTTAAACGCCTCTGGAGCCATGCGAGTATTTTTGCCTCTTGCATATACCTCACACACACATGCTAAAAAAAATACATCTCTTTATGCTCTGATGTAATGATGATGTGGGCACTCAAATCTCTCCATTCAGACTTTCATATGTAGGACGGCTGCTGCCCTGCTTCTCTCTGTTTCTCGGTGTCTCCTTCTCTCTCTAGTAAAATGAGAACATAGGAGCGTGTTTTTGAGTGAGCAATAGTATAATTAGCACTGTGGCACTGGCATTTAAAGTCTTCAAGTGTTAGGTACCAAATGTCTCTGATTGAACAGTCATTGTCAGTCCACAAAGAACAAAACCATGTTTTTAAAGGTGGGGTAAGCTGTTTTTTAAAAACGCTTTAGAAAACTGATTCGGGCCGACTAGCAAAACAAACTTGTAGCCAATCAGCAGTAAGGGGCGTGTCTACTCATGATGTGGAGGAGAGAGCTTTCAGTGCACATGACGGACATTAGCGAGCCGAGCGACAGAAAGATAGAGATGGCGGATTATAAACAAAAGAGGAAAATGTCTGCGGAACAAAAGAAGGCTTAAGGCAAGAAGTAGGACCAGTGTAAATATCGGATCAGCTTTCCAGCGCCGGAAAGAACTCAAGGAGTGGAAGGCCTGCGATTGGACGCCAAGGTAGCTTTGTTTCTTCTCGATAGCTGAGTAACACCGTGTCTGCGCCGCAACAGCTAAAGTCTTTCTAGTACACTGGACTCGACAAAGCGACCATTGAAAATCATTTGAAATCTGTGTCAATACGTCATGAATAGAACTCAGCAGCAGTTTTCTGTCGGGGATTTGTCGTGTCGTGCCGCGCCGCATCCAGTGTAGACCATAGATATGTATATATATATATCTATGGTGTAGACAGCATCACTGATTATAATGAGTTCTATATTACTTTGTCGCGCCGCGACTCTCGCGTCCTGTGTAGACACGGTGTAACATTGGTTTTGCTTTGTTTCACAGAACTAATCGTTGTCTGGGTTGCGTACGTATGTGTGGGGCGGAGCTATCAAAATAGGGGCGAGTCCCTTTTGGGGTAGGGGTGTGTTTGTTTTGGTGATTTCAAATGTTAACATTAGCTTCCAGAAATCACTTACCCCACCTTTAAGGTTCGATATTGTCTTTATGAACACGATTCACGACATTATTAATCGATAATCACGATTAATAGTTTGACAGCACTAATTTAAATCAATGTGATAAACGAGTTAGGTCAAAAGTAATCAAAAAGTAGTCAGATTATATTACCTAAAATGTGTAATGTAATGGATTATGTTACTAATTACAGTTTATGTCATGTAATTTGGAATCAATAACGTATTACAATTGGTAAGTAATCTACCCAACTCTGGTCTCTATACGGCCTTTCTTCAGCCAAAACTGCATTGCTGGCTACAGGTTAATGTGCATGCATATTTAACCAGATTTGGTCTTCTGGACATGTTTGTGATTCTTTCACACAACGTCTGTAACCCCATATGTTGGTTTTGACATCCATATGCATGCAGACGTTTTACATGCATGCTTACAAATAAAAGCGTTGCAGTTGCTGTAAGAAGCCATTAAATCTGCTTTCGATTATTGCTAGATGACACTGAGGTCAGCTTAACATGTTTTACTGCTGATGAACCATGCAGATAGGATGGTTATTCATTTAAGACACGTCCTCCGACACCCGGCGGTGCTCCTCGTGAGGGGACTGACCCTGAGAACGGCTACATTAGTGTCAATCCTCAATCTCTGACCGTTTAGAGCCTCCTGTGGGCGGTCTGTCACAAGGTCAAAGGTTAAACAGAATCCCGTCTCCGCCGAGAGACTCCTGAGAGACAGAGGGAGAGATGTTAATTAAAACGTAGTGGTGAGGGGTCAGATTTTGTGCCTCATTTAAATCTACTGGTGTGAAATCTCGGTCCGCTGATGATTTTCGTGATACGGGTTTCTCCTCATGGTGAAATTAATTAACATTCAGCCGTCACCGCGATGATTTAATGCTCATACTTATAATTAGATAGTTTCCTTGTTATTTTCCCATAGCAACATGCCTGTTCGGTGTGTGCATAATAAGTTGTGCGCTGGATAACAAGCAGAAGGAGTTGGAATTTTATTCCACCTTCCACTTTAGCAAGTGCGTGTTTATGTCCCGCTGGTGTATCTGCTAACGCTGATTAGTATCTAATCAGACGTTCACCTTCCAGCAGGTGTTTCATGTACTCTGAAATATCAGCCTCAAGTTATGATTGCTTCTTCATTTCCTCCATGACATCATCACTTCAGTATCATGATATCTTTAATTTGGGATCATGCATATCTTGCACTCTAATTTCCTGTGAACTTGTGAACTACACTGCAAAGAGTGATTTTCTTCGTATTTTTGTCTTGTTTTTCTTCCAAGTACAAATATCTTAACATTTTTAAATCAAGAAACATACACTTAAGAAGCAAACTGACATATTATCAAAATTATTATCAATATACAGTACATACAGTATATATTATCAAAATGTGTATGCTTAAAAAACAAGAAAAATGTCAGCCAATGGGGTAAGAAAAATAAACTTGTTTTCCATTTGAATTAAGTTTGTTTATTTATTTCTTATTTAAATGTTTCTTGAATCCTTTGATATTTGTACTGGAAAGTACAAGAGAATCCTGACAAAAATGTGACCCTGGACCACAAAACCAGTCATAAGTAGCGCAGGTATATTTGTAGCAATAGCCAACAATTCATTGTACGGGTCAAAATTATAAATTTTTCTTTTATGCCAAAAATCATTAGGATATTAAGTACCATAAATATATCAAAACTTAATTTTTGATTAGTAATATGCATTGCTAAGAAATTCATTTGGACAACTTTTAAGGCGATTTTCTCAATATTTTGAATCTTTTTTGCACCCGTCAGATTCTAGATTTTCAAATAGTTGTATCTCGGCCAAATATTGTCCTATCCTAACAAACCATACATCAATGGAAAGCTTATTTATTCAGCTTTCAGATGATGTATCTCAGTTTAAAAATTTGACCCGTATGTGGTCCAGGGTCACAAATATGAAGCAGCGCTACTGTTTTCAACATTGATAATAATCAGAAATGTTTCTTGAGCAGTAAATCAGCATATTAGAATGATTTCTGAAGGATCACGTG
>NW_015505198.1:804471-825416 GCF_001515645.1 Sinocyclocheilus grahami | reverse complement strand
AAAACTTAATTTTTGATTAGTAATATGCATTGCTAAGAAATTCATTTGGACAACTTTTAAGGCGATTTTCTCAATATTTTGAATCTTTTTTGCACCCGTCAGAATCTAGATTTTCAAATAGTTGTATCTCGGCCAAATATTGTCCTATCCTAACAAACCATACATCAATGGAATGCTTATTTATTCAGCTTTCAGATGATGTATCTCAGTTTAAAAATTTGACCCGTATGTGGTCCAGGGTCACAAATATGAAGCAGCGCTACTGTTTTCAACATTGATAATAATCAGAAATGTTTCTTGAGCAGTAAATCAGCATATTAGAATGATTTCTGAAGGATCACGTGGCACTGAAGACTGGAGGAATGATGCTGAAAATTCAGCTTTGCATCACTGGAATAAATCACATTTTTAAATACATTAAAATAGATAACAGTTATTTTAAATTGCAATAATATTTCACAATATAATTTTTTTACTGTATTTTTATCTAATAGATGCAGCCTTGGTGAGCATAAGAGACTTCTTTCAAAAATATTTTAACATTTTACTAATCACAGACTTTGAACAGTAGGAAAGGAAAGGAGGTGACTTGTGGCCAAGTATGGTGACTGGTACTTGGAATTTGCGCTCTGTATTTCACCCATCCAAGTGCACACACACACACACACACACACACACACACACACACACACAGCAGTGAGTAGTGAAACACACACACACACACACACTGTGAACACACACCCAGAGCAGTGGGCAGCCCAGGGATATGTTTTCCAGTGCCTTGCTCAAGGGTCTCACCTCAGTCGTGGTATTGAGGGTGAAGAGAGCGCTGAATATTCACTCCCCCCACCTACAATTCCTGCTCGAACCTGCGACCTTTGGGTTACAAGCCCGACTCTCTATCCATTAGGCCACAATTGCCCCCATGCATGTGAAGTGTAGTGTAGTGTAGAATCACATCTAATTGCACATGCTTTTTTGTAAATTTTCATTTGCTAAAACATTTTCCCCCTGATTCATGTGATTTCATCAGTTTCTCATCTGATGATGGGAAATCCCTGGTAGTGGAGCCTGATAACAGATCATGAGATTCGCTGCTGTGGTGCAGATGTTGTAACAGCACAGTAAATTGCTGTCAAACAGTGTTAGGCTTCTCATATGTTCTCTGATTTTCTTTCATTTTCATTCTGTGGTTAGGGGGTCTTTAGATGAACTTCTCTATTACTGTGTGCTGCTGGACTGGTTATTGATGTCCAGCACAGTCCAGATTACTTTATTAAACACCTGTAGATGATGGATCATCTCTTTTAGATTTCTGCATTATGATATCATATTATTAAACTCAGCATGCATAATCCTTATTATTGCCTCTTTCTTTCTTTCTTTCTTTTTTTCTTTCTTTCTCATCTCAGCCTGTGTGCTCACTCTATGGCACACAAACGGTGTGTACAGTGTCCATGACAGTGTTTAACGGCGAGGTCACCATGAGTGATGACCTCTGTTGTGATGTCATAATCAGAAGCACTGGACACGCCCCCCGTACGGTCAAGGACTCTGGGCGTTTCTCATTATGCTCACAATCAGGCCTGAAACAGGACTAGAAAAGAAATCAAAACACAATATCATCTTTCTCATATTGGATCAAATTTTTTATTAATTTAATTTTATATATTAATTTATTTTTATGTGTTTATATACTTTCCTTCAGTTAAATTAACAAGCAAGTTGCCTAAATAATTGATTTCTTATTCCCCCCCCCAATTGATACAGTGTACAGATTATTTCCAGAAATATTATATTTATTATATTATATAATAATATAATATTAATTGTTATATAATATTATATTTTTATGCATTCATATAATTTCCTACCATTAAATAAGCAAGTTAAATAAGCAAAATTGATTTCTTTAATTGTCATAGATGCATTAAACAGATTACTTCCAGAAATATTATATCATTATTTGTTATATTTACACATTTTAATTTTTTTATATATTAATCATTTTTATTATTAATTTGTATAATTTCCTACTGTTAAATGAATAAACAAGTTGTCTAAAAAAATAGATTTCATTAACTTTTCATTGATGCAACATACAGATTATTTCCAAAAGTATTATATTATATCATAATTTATTTATTTGTTGTATTTACTTATTTTATTTTTTATTCATCTGTATAATTTCCTGCAGTTAAGTTAATAATCAACTTGTCTAAATAATTGATTTCTTCAATTTTTCCCTTATGCAATCAACAGATTATTTCCAAAAGTATTATATTCTTGTACATCTATTTTTTATTATATTATAATTTTATTTATTTCTTATATTAAATTTTTTATTCATTTATATAATTTCCTAAAGTTAAATTAATAAGAAATTTACATTACGTAAATAAATGTTTTCTTAATTTGAAATGCCTCTTATATAAATTAGTATTTAATTTTATAGATATTTAATTGTATTTAATAAATTAATACATCATTTTTAATTTATGGACCACTTTGTTTGAGCCCCAAAATCTTACCTGTGCTTCACTTTTTCCATTATTTTTCACCCAGCTTTCATCATCTCTCATCTGTTTCTGACACCAAACGACGGATCATTAATCTCCAGGCCACTTTACTGACTCCCCCCAGGCGAGAATTCCCAGAATCCCCTGACACTTGTTGCCGATCATTCATACCTGCTTAGAAGTGTCCGAGGCGCCGGGGTCAAACACCTGTCACGCCACACTTGCTTTATGTGTCTGTCTGAGGAGTGTTAAAATTGGGCAGTGATCAATCTTTGTGCACTCTGTCACACACAAACACATGGACACATGGATGGTCACTAGTCAAGCTCATTTGTCATTATAGATGATTTCAAGGATAACCAAGGACAGAGAATAAGCAAAGAGAGAATCGAACTAATATAGCTTTCTAATAAACCTCTAATAAACCTCTCATTAGCCATGCAAATATTGTTGGCTCTGGTTATGTTATCTGCTAAATGCAAATGTAAAACTGCAAGCTCTGCTAGCTGCTGATTGGTTGTCACAACTGGTATTAAAATGAGCCTAAAGGTTAAAAGTGGGTAACCATTTAATGTTTAAATACTTGAATTCTTAGAACGAGTTTAAATGTTGTGCTGCTTTTAACTTTTCTCTTTTTGTTTGAAAGGAATAACATGTCAACCTCTGTCTCAACCACTGCTGTGAATGTATGACTACCAATAATAATATTTATCTGAACATTGGCAGATGTTGGCAGGGCACAAGGGCTGATATAGGAAGCCTGTTTGGAAATAATTATTATCGTTATGTTTGGTGCAGCCAGTGGCACAGAAATTACATACTTCAGCTTTGATGGAAGTTTCTGGTGGCCATCAAGGCGTAATTGTTCCTGTCAGTCCTGGAAGTTTATATATATATATATATATATATATATAGTTATGATACAGCTTATGATACAGCTTGAAAACCTGCTCTCTTCTTGTCTTTGTCTGTTGCTAAAATGGAAATCTTTGTATCAGTTTCAGGTAGGAAATGTCTTGCTTTATGTATTATTTGTTTGCATTTATTATTGCAAGTATCGCTATTGCGATTGCTTATATTTGGAGTTATTATTATTATTATTAACAAAAAACAAAAAACATAAACACAACAAAACAAAAAAAAAGTGTTACTTTAACTGAAATAAAATGTATATAAAAATAATTTCAGCTAGTTGTTAAGGCAACATTTCTCATTTTTATTTAGTTTATCTTGATGAATTAAAATAACAAACTGAAATAAATTAATAAAAACAATACAATATATAGACATATTTATAATAAAAAAACTCATAAAAATGGCAAAAACGCAACAAAAGGACTAAATCTTTATCTAAAACAAAAAATAAAAACCTTTACAAAATATTAATAAAAACTACTGTATAACAGTATCTCGATACTAAAATAAAACTGAACCATAAATTTTAACCGTAACTCATTTCCCGCTGTTTATGCTAGACATGAATCATACTTTACATTCATGCATTTGGCAGGCACTTTTATCCAAAGCGTCTTACACATAAAAAAAAATCAATTTATGCAGGAATATTTCAAATCACGCACATTTTCTTCAAAACGATGCAAAAATGTAGTTAGAACTTAACTTTAACCTGATGCATTGTTTGCTTTTAAACAAATATTTATGACTGTATTTAGATATTATGATTTACTGAAGAAATGACTCGTGCCACTCACATAGAAATATGATATTGTGTTGAAAAACACAAGATGCAAGCAGTGGAATGAAAAAAAAAACAGCTTAAAAGCGCAAGGTTTCAAGTTAAAAGTTGCCGCATTCATATTATGTGTTCAAAAACATGAGACGCAAAACAGTGGAATGACCATTTAAAAGTTGAACATTTAACTTAACGCACTACGCAACATTCACACACACACACACACACACACACACACACACACACACACACACACACACACACACACACACACACACACACACACACACACACACACACACACACACACAGCACCTTCACATACTGTAGACAAACTTCTACAGTTTTGCCTTGTACAGCAATCCCCGCTATGAGATTTCCAGAGGCAAGGACCACATTTTCTTCAAGAGGAACAAAAAACTAGTTTATTTAGCCTAGAATTAAGTTTTAATTTGCGTATTATACACTCCTACAGCATTTACTGCCTAATAATACTGAGTAAGTGCCTTCTATAGCAGACGTGTTGTTTACTTGAATCCATCCCAGTTGTTGGTTTCTTCCAAGCAGCTCGCGTTATGAATAAATGATCTGTAATTAGCATTAAATGTTAAGTAGAGCTGTGTCTGGTTGTATTTGTGTGCTCACTTCACATTGTTTGTCACTGTCCTTGCCTTCTGGTGGGAAAAAGTGTGTTAGCCCAGCTGGGAAGACTGTTTACTCACTGACAGACATGACTTGTGTCCCTAGAAAGTTCAATCATGTGCTCTCAGCATCAGGCCATATATAATGAGATGGAAGTGTATTTTTGAGTGCTAACTTTTCTACTTAAGCTGTCTACTTCATGATGTTATTTGCAGCTTTTATTAGGCATCATATCTCTTTAGAAGACTTGGAACATAGTGCACACGTTGTACGGACTACTTGCTTTTTACTGTAAATGTACCTGAAAATGTTCTCAATTTGTTTTAACTTTGCTGATTTGTAATATTCAAATATAATTTCATGCTGCAAGAGACCCAATTACGCTCTCATTGGTCAATTGCTGTAGTCTCCGGCTCCGCCCACTTGTCCATCTCATTAATTACAGCTGCTCTGGTGTAGAGGAGGTTTAAAGCTCTTGTGGTAGATCAGCATATGATGGTCTCTGTGACTATCTGTGGATTAATCCATTCCTCTCACTCTCTGTAACGCTTTCTCCTTCTGTATTTCCTCCCAGTGTATGCTAATATAATGTTTTCTCCTTTGATCTCCCATCTCTTCTGTGGGTTTTGTTGTTTTGGGTGTCTTTATTAGTTTGGGCCTCTATTTTGGGCTCCTCGGTGGGTGTTGAGTCTCCACAACACCTATGAAAAATTTGTGTTGAGTTGTTTTGTCGCCAGGTTTTGTGACCAGATTTATTTAAAAAAAAATTTTTTTAAAGCTGCAAACTGGGACAAAAAGGGAAGGTAATATTTTAGTAGTTTATTTAATTTTAATAATATTTATTAATAATATTTTTTTTAAATTTATCTAGCTTTTTTATTATTTATTTACTTATTAAATTTTTTTGTTTTATTTATTTATTATTTATCGAATATGTTTTAATTACAATTTTAACAAGTTAGTTTTAAGCTATTTAGTTTTTTATTTAGTTGCTTGTTTATATTTTGTGTTATTTGTTTATTTTAGTTTTTGTATTTTTGGTTATTTAGTTAGTTATTTAATTAGTAAAAAATAAAAATAAATGTATTTTTTAATAGTCTTCATAATTAATTAATTAATCAATTTTGTTTTTAGTTATTTACTTAATTTTTTAGTTAGTTTGTTTTTTATTGATGTATTTTTTGTTTATTTAGTTAGTTATTTAATTAGTACTTTATTTTAGTGCTGGGCAATGATTAATCGCAATTAATCGCATCCAAAATAAGTTTTTGTGTACATAAAATATGTGTGTGTACTGTGTATATTTATTATGTATATATAAATACACACACATGCATACATGTATTTAAGAAAAATATGTTATGTTTATATATTAAATATTTATATATAATATAAATTATATGAATATAAATATATACATGTAAATATTTTCAAAATATATACTGTATGTGTGTGTCTTTATATATACATAATAAATATACACAGTACACACACATATATTATATAAACAAAAATTGTAGTACATAGTCCTGTGGTGTTAAAATACAATTATTTATTATTACTTATTATTGCAAATAATTTTGTTGCTCTGTTTTCCTATTTTTTATTATTTTAGCACTCTTGTAGCTGTGTGTTAATGTAATGCAAAAATGAGCAAAATGCATCTCTCTTTGGTTGTATAATGATTTTCTGTGTGCGTGACGTCATTCTCAGCTTAATAGTGGTATTGTGAGCGAGTCCAGAGGATGTATGGCTGTGTGTTTCTCAGTTTGACAGGTCAGACAGCGTTAGAGTTGGCTGACATGTGATAGAGCTCACTGTGTTATATATCCTCCAGCAAAACACACACGACTCATAATTCTCCGATCAGCCCACGGTTGCCTGTTTTATCATGTTCAACCTTTATCACAGCATCAGACAATTTCCGTCCCACCATCTCGCCGTCTTATCTACATCCCTGATTTCCTCTTCCCTCCTTTAACACGTCAGTTTTCCCTCCCGTTGGGTTTGAGAGATATGACTGTATCGTACACTGCTGTGTGAAGACATCAACTGTATGTGAATGTCACGTCTTTACTGTCACTGCACGGTTGCTTCATATATTACTGGATCAGTTTTCTCAAACATTTGAGCTATAATTAATAATATTCACTAATGGAAGGAATATTATCATTATTGCTCATTCTTCAGGTTAGTGCTTTGCTCGAACTCTGCTACATGATGCTGCTACAACACGAATGGACTTGTTAGTAATTATAATATTTGAAATTTCAAAGATGGAACCTTTTGACTTTTTGGGGGTGGATTTTCTTCGCTTACCTGGCAACAACATAGCAATATTCTAAAAACCCTTTAGCAAATGCTGGTATGTTTTGCATAGGTAATTTATATTTATGATCTATACTTGCATGACAAGATGCACAGCAGATTTTCTTTTCTAAAACTTAATTTTTAAAACAGTTTAGTTTTGGTTGATTAATAAAATCTGATTGTACCTGTAAATGTCTGTACATAATACTACTATAGTATTTATTAATATTTAAAATTGGCTTTTATTTTTATATTTTCAGTTTTATTTTAGTTTTAGCAGTTGTATGTGCTTTTTGTCATTTTTATTATTTAATATCTCTACTTAGCTTTAAGTTATTTATTTATTTATTTATTTTTAGCACTTCAATTTAAACTTATTTTATTTCAGGTAGTTGCCAAGCCATTTCATTTATTTATTTTATTTTTTGTTTGATAATGTCCATGCAGCACTTTTTTCAGTTAATTGACTCTTTTTTTTTATAGTACATTTACATAGTCCTGTAATGGTAAAATTATTATTTATTTATTTATTTATTACTACTACTACTACTATTAATGTTGCTCTATGCTAAAAATTTGTTTTAGAAAAACCTTATATTTAATTTAATGAAATTTTTATTATTTATGAATTAATTTATTATTAATTTATTATTAATATTATTTATAAATTTTATTAAATTTATTAATAAATTATTGCTTTATTTATTTTTTACATTTTATTTAATCTTTATTGCAATTAATGCAAATTATTTGTAATAGTTTCATTTTAGTTAACAATAATAACACATCTCTAAATTCAAGTATACTTCTGCAAAGCGTGAGTTATGAAAGTGTGTGTATGATAGTAAAGCGTGTACTAACAGCTATACAGTAAGCCAGTACACCGAAACTAGGACATACTAGTACAACATCATCAAATTAGTCTTGGAAACACATCAGAGAAACCAGTCCTCATTTGTAGCACAAGGGGTTGTGAGTAATATTAGCATAAAAACATTGACTAATACAAAATACATCGAAAATAACATACCATCCAGTCACTTTAGACATCATATTTTACAATGCATTGACTTGGGAAGCTCTAATACTAATCTTTCGAACCGTTTAGTATGTATATATCGAACTGCTTCATCCAACATACCAGATATCCAGCTCTTGACCTTTTGCTTTCCACTTTTTCCTCTCCACAGGTTTGAGAGGGAGAACTAGAAGATAAAGTGCTTGTGATGTTGCGTGGGGATGATGCCGAATATCAGCGCCGCTATCACACTCTGGGCAGCAACACGCGCCGCCTCTCCAACCCCGACATGGAGGCCTATGCTAAGCTCCACAAGAGCGGCGACATAGAGCATCAGAGAAACAAGTACCCTCCACAGCACGCTGCCACGCTGGTCAACACCAACTGTGCACGGCAGCAGGTAACACACCTTTGTTGAGCCTTGGTGATTGTATGGGAGGTGCAGGATTGAATCAGGGCCCGTTTTGTACCGATTCCACCCAGCTTAGAATTGATATTCTAAAAATGCTTTTCTGTATTTATGTTCTAACATTATTATGTTTAAATATTGAAAAGGCCTTTGATGAGTGTTTTTCCGCCTGTCATGGTTTTTGTTCTTTGGTTTTTGTGTTCCTATCTCTGTCTGTCATACTTCCTCCCACCTCTAATGATCTCTTTCATCCTCCTCCTCCTCTTTGCAGTCATTCTTCTCTAGTAGTGGCTCTTGATAAGTCAACCATCACTACTGTTATTGCGCATATTGTGTGTGTGTATATGTTCACTGGAAAAAAATGGTGTCGAAACAGTCTTCACTCAGAAATTGCTAGTAAATTTCACAATTAAGTATAAAAAAGGCAAGTAACACACTGAATTAAACACTAAATTCTGAAGTAGAAAAACCAAAATAGTATTTTCTTGTAGTTTTAACAATTTAGAAAAATAATTTTTAAAGAGAGTGTGTGTGTGTGTGTGTGTGTGTGTGTGTATGTATGTGTTTTAAATTTATTTTCATTTCAGATTTTGCTAGTAATTATTTCACTTGGTTGCAAGGCAACATTTAAAAAAAGTCATCTAACATTTATATTTAATTTTATTTCTGCATTATTTCAATTAACAAAATAGTTTTTAATAATTTTAAGGTTCGTTCCTAGTTAATGTTCAATGAAATTTCACAGACAAAATCCAGTCATTATTTAAGTTAGCAATTAAACTTACAGTTAGTTACCAAAGCAATGTTTAAAAATTTTAACTTAGTTTTAGTTTTTCATCTAATATTCACATACTATTTCAGGAATATTTCAATTAACAGAAATGTTTTTAATAGTTTCAATGTGCTGTCACAATTACCGTTATTTGGTGAAATTTTGTGGACAAAACTGTCGGTCCAATAGGAGTTTCACATTAGGGTGAAAAAAATTGACAAATTTTGCTCATTTTCAAGTTTCCACACCTTTAGTTTTAGTTAAACATCAACAACATTCTAAAATACCTTGGAAACCGCATAGCGACACCCTGGCAACCACCCACAACAGTCTAACATCGTGACTGTGCAACTTTCAAATGTGCAGTCACTGAAATTCTCACTAGGAAACGTACAAATCTAGGTTATATTTGCAGCTATGTGCAAATCCATATTGTCATTTGCTCTTTTCTTTTAGCCATCCCTCTCTCTCTCTCTCATGATCAATCCCCTCTTTCTTTTTCCTCTTGGAGTCTCTCAATCCTTCCTTGTATTTGCTGTGTGTATTTGCCCGTCTGGCTGCATCCGTCGTCTCCAAACACCACTGGAATGAGAAAGAGAGAGGGGAGTCTACCGTTACCATTGCCTCTGCTCACTCTAACCCTCCTGCCATTCCTCACGCTAGCCCCTGGCCTCTGCTCACTGTAGGCCGCCGTGTGTGGCGCTGTTTCGTTGTGAAAGTGAAACTACTTTGTTTGGCCTTCCAAAAATGGACACGACTAGAAATCAGTGGTTAAGTTGTATTTACAACACTGTTCCAGAACACTTCAACCCAAATATTCAGATGTGTGCAGCACATTTTATAGAAGACTGTTTCCTGCAACGTCCTCTGTTGGTAAAAATAATCACTACACATTTGCTTTGGTAAGCAGTGCAGGTTGTTTTTCTTTCTTTCTTTCTTTTTTTTATTTTTGCAATGTATTGTTATGAACATTTTGTAAAACGGGACATTTCCAAAGACAGGAAAGTAAAACCGCCTGGTTAACCTAGACTGGAAGCTCTTTGACAACTTGTGGAATGGCATGTGGAAACACACGGCTCGTTTTGGTTAAATTGGCCCCAGGTGTACCGATGAGCTCGCGGCACGCTGGACTACAAGAGAACCGTCCAATGCGCAGAAACAGACACATTCATCGCTGTTGGGATTTCCTCACATGGGTATATTAGGTCTGAATATTAATAATGGATATCAATAATGAATAGATTATGTGAAAAATTCAGCAATTTATAATTAGTTGCCATTTAGACACTTCATACTGGGCGATTAAAAATGCATTTATAGCTGGGACAGTTCTGCCCTGAAGCGTCCTGGAGTTAAGTGTCTCGCTCAAGGAGCCAGTCATCGGGCCTCGACAGATTGCACTGTTGATCCCTGAATCCCTCTTCTCTAAATTGTTTCAGTCCTCAAGTGTCCAATCCTGTTAAAGGTAAAAATCCCATAAAATATTTTCAAAAGGAACCAGTGTTAGTCAAGGTTGCTTTAACCGGTAAGATACACTACTATTAAAATAATTTTTTCTTATGCCCTACAGTCTCTTATGGTCACTAAGGCTGCATTTATTTGATCAAAAACACAGTAAAAACAGTAAAAATATGAACTATTATTACAATTTAAAATATCTGATTTATATTTGAGTAGGTTTTGAAATGTAATTTATTTCTGTGATGCAAAGCTGAATTTTCAGCATCATTACTCCAGTCTTCAGTGTCACATGATCTTCAGAAATCATTCTAACATGCTGATTTGCTGCTCAAGAAACATTTCTTATTATTATCAATGTTGAAAACAGTTGCGTTAATGCGCTGCTTAGTATTTTTGGGGAAACCATTATACTACTTCAGGATTTTTTTTGTGAATAGAAAGAGTTTATTTTAGAATAAGGACATTTATCGTAAATAAAACATTTTTGCAACAATGTAAGAGTCTGAATAGTCTGTTTGGATAAATGTAATTCATCCTGAATAGTATATGTGAGCATTATGGGTGATAATTAGAGCGTGACAAAGTTTTTCAGTCCTTCCGTTTCTTTTGCTCTCAGTAAATAATAAATAATGCTAAATAAATAAAGAATTTCTTTGTTATGGAGCTTGCATAAACTTAAAACGTTAGCTAAAATATAATTTTAAAAAATCAGAATTTAGTTTAAATGTTATATAATATAAAAATGGTGCACGTCTTATTTTCTGTTGGTTGAACACAAGAAAAAATTTAAGAAATTCAGGCGTGTGATGTGTAATATTTTTATTCAACTAGAATGCATTAAATTGATCAAAAGTGATGGTAAAGATATTTATGAAAAATTTCAGTTTCAAACAAATGTTATTTTGAAGCTTTGTCATGCAGGAAAAAATTACATTTTTAATAGGCCTATATATTAACATAGAAAACAGTTATTTTCAATTCTAATAATGTTTCACTGTTTTTACTGTATTTTTTAAATCAAATAAATGTAGCCTTGGTGAGCATAAGAGACTTCTTTAAAAATATCTTTATATTAAATCAAGTCTCTATAGTGCTGTGTATAATTGCCCAAGATGTCAGTCTTGGATTAACATTTTCCTCCTCTGATCAATCGATCAGCAGCCTTTGACCGAGGTGAAGAATTCTGCATCTGTATGACAGCTGCATCAATATTACAAGGACTGAGTTCCTCGACTTCCCACTGGATGCTATCTGTGAACCTCAGTTTCCAGGAAGAGTGGAGCCGTGGACCTCAGTGCGCTCTCAGATCAGTATGACGCACCAGAGCTGTAACTGTCTGTGTGAGGTGTTCTCACTGAACCGCTCGAGTGACACTACACGGAGCTGTCGCTGCAGACGCACACGACAACAAACCACTCCAGTCAGAGGAGACTCATGGAAGATGCAGGCAGTCATGACGGGTTAAGAGATGCTAGATGACTGTGCACCTGGAGAGCCATCTCGTTTTTGTCAGGAGCACATATTCTCAAATACTCTCAACGACATTGACATTTCTTATCCATTTAACGAAATGCACTTTTTATTGTCTTGACAGAACTGTGTGTGTGTCAGGGCTATTATAGGTAATAGTTAAGTTTAACTTGATGCACGAACATAACTGAAATAAAAATTAATAAAAACTTTATAGAAATTAAAAACTAATAAAAATAACACGGTTATGTGTGTTAGGGTTATTATAGTTAACTAAAACTAAAATTAAACCCAGATTTTTTCTCTAAAATAAAATAAAATATAAAAACTTAAACTTATTTTATTCCAGTAAAATTTCTCATTTCACTTCACAACATTTTTCAATTTTAATGTGACATAGTAAAATAACTAAAACTGAAATACAAATTAATAAAAAATCTATAAAACAAACAAAACAACTATAGGCTAATAAAAAAACGGAATTATAATTAACTAAAAAAAAAACATAAAAAATAAATTTTAACCAAAATAAAATAGAGTATAAAAAAGCCTTAAAATATTTTATCTCAGCTACAACATTTTTCATTGTCATTTAGTTTAACTTGACACTAAAATAACTAAAACTGAAATACAAAATAATAAAAATTATATAGATCAAAAAACAAAACAGGGTTATTATAATTAAGGGTCAGGGTTATTATAATTAAATAAAAACACATAAAAGCATAAAGTGCTTTTCAGCTACAACATTTTTCATTGTTATTTAGTTTGATACTAAA
The DNA here is from genome assembly GCF_001515645.1 of Sinocyclocheilus grahami. Lineage (NCBI taxonomy): Eukaryota > Metazoa > Chordata > Actinopteri > Cypriniformes > Cyprinidae > Sinocyclocheilus > Sinocyclocheilus grahami. The sequence goes on along the minus strand of NW_015505198.1, from coordinate 812,343 downwards.
ATAACTAAAATTGAAATACAGTGAATAAAAACTATACTGACATTTAAAAAAGAAAACTAATAAAAATGACAGAACCACACAACAATCACTGAAACTTGAATTAAAATTAATACATAATATATAAAAATAACTAAAGTCAAAATATGAATAAAAACTATATATCTCAGTGATACCAAAAGAACACGTGTGTGTGTGTGTGTGTGTGTGTGTGTGTATTTAAGCAGCAATAACAATAAATATACACAAATTTACACTTTACACACTCCCTTGTTGTTGTCAAGTCAATAGCAAAGCTCCCTCTCTGGCCCCAAAAACAAACGGCCACACTTCTCTATCAATAAGCGATGTCGTGTTGATGCTGTCATGCTAATTAATGTATTTATTACTTATTGTGAAGCCGTTAACCTGTAGCCCACAGAGACAGATGCCAGAATCAATGATGCTGCGCATCTCACTAGATTTCTGCACCTAACTGCAATATATTGCCAAACTGTTCACTTTATTTGGTTTGTAATTAAGTTTTAAACTTACAGCACATTCCTGATTACAGATCTCACTAGAACGGTATTCCAGGACTGTTAACACCCGTGGAATTTGGCATGGAGGGGCACAGCTGCAAACATCTGTCCTGTCCGTCAAGCCTTCACGTATTCTGATTGGCTAGAATGCATGTCAATCAAAACATATTAGCCAATCAGAGGTGCAGTGTGGTCAGGTTAAGAAAGATTCTTAAGGCTGCAAACTTTTTCTTCTACACACTGCCACATCTCTGGCATCCACACGTGCTGTACTGAGATTTAAAGAGAGCAGATAATGGTGTGAGTAGAAAAGTTTCCCTTTGAAAAGTTGAGTGTTTGCATGTAGTTTTCCTCTGTCCGATAAATGGTTTGACATTTTGGTTTGTTGTTTAGGAAACCTCTCGAACATCATACTAACTTTTTATACATTTCAAATTTAGCTTTATTTTTAATTATGGTGATTAAAAATATTGATTTAAATATTTGAAAATATATTTTGAATGGGTATTTTAAACAGATTTTTCTTTGTCAATACATGCACTACTTTTCAAATCTTTGTGGGTCAGGTCGATTTATTTATTTTTTTATAATTTCAATTTATATTTTTATTCAGGAAGGGTGCATTTATTTGATCAAAAATGACATCTAAGACATTTATAATGTTACAAAAGATTTCTATTTCAAATAGATGTTGTTCTTTTGAACTTTCTATTTATCAAAGAATACAAAATCTATCAGTTTCCACAAAAACATGAAGCACCATAACTGTTTTCAACACATATAGTAATAAAATGTTTCTTAAGCAGCAAATCAGCATATTAGAATGATTTCTGAAGAGCATGTGACACTGAAGACTGGAGGAATGATGCTGAAAATTCAGCTTTGATCACAGGAATAAATTACATTTTAAAGTATCAAATAAAAAACATTTAATTTTAAAATGAAACATTTCACAATACTACCATATAAAATATTTCACAATACCACTTTTACTATATATATATATATTTTTTTTTTTATCAAATAACTGCATCCTTGATGAGCATAAGAGACCTTTCAAAAACCTTACTGACATCAAATTTGTTAACACTAGTGTAACACTTTAAATGAAAAGCTAAATTGAAAAATCGACATGAATTTGAGGATGTCTTACGTGGTTTGTCTTCTTTTGCTTCAGCGACAGCAGCAGTCGAGCTGACTTGATCATGTTATCAGCATGATTTGAGAATGTTTTAGCCTGCATGGGTTTCCTTTCACCACTTTAGAGACCCACACACACACACACACACACACACACACACACACACACACACACACACACACACAACACATATCCACGCGGGCACACACACACACACATACACATATCCACATCCATCCTAATTTTCCCTAGGCGCTCTTTTGCCTTCCCATCACAGGGTTTCATTACCCTGGCAAAACTGCTACTTCTGCAATACGGGCGATTAGAGAGCGTTCCCTCCCTCGATCACACACACATGCACGCACGCACGCACGCACACACACACACACACACACACACACACTGATCCGTCTGTCTCTGTCTGTCTCCGTCTGTCTCCTGCAGGCACGGACTCCACGCGGAGCTGCGGGGCTGCAGCAGCAGTCGCTGGGTGAACAGGTAGGAGGGCGAATGTGTTATGCGTCTGCGGAGAATTTGGAAAGCATGGCCGATGCCGAGCTGCCGCTGGGCTTCAGTCGCTCCAACATCCTCAGACAGAGTCTTCCACTGGCACGATCGCCCAGCCAGGCTAAACTGAGCGCGCCAGGTATGACACATCAACACTTCTGTGGCATTCTATTTCTACTTTTAGTGTTAGTCAAGCTTTCGTGCACTATTTCATTTATTGCTGCCATTTACCAAACTGAATGGTTTAAAACCTAGAAATTTTGTCTACTAAATTTAAATGTAAGTATAAATACTTGCTATATTAGCTATTGAAGGCACAATATGTAATTTTTCGCCGCTAGAGGGCGTGTATTAAAAATAAACAAATAGACAAAGGCTAGTTTGATGACGCTGTGACTGAGTGTGGAATCATGGGAGTTGTGGTCTTCATCCCCACAGCCGAAGCAAATCCAACGGCACTCCAACGGGGCAGAAATCATGTTCATGGATGAGCTAATAATTTATTAACGTAGTAGTATGAAGCAGGGTGAGGCTGAAAGCCGTCGAAGCGAAACGAGGCCGCTGAACGAGCGTGACACACGGCTCAAAAGCAGCAGAGCTTTTATTATGCCACAGTCGACCGCTTCCGCTCCTTCCGGTCGTGCGTATGTGTGTGCACTCAGAGCTGTGTGAGACACTTTTTTTATGGATGGGCGCTTTTTAATTAAATACTTTTGGACTGACGCATGCAACACTCGCTGAGTGCCAGTGAAACCACTTGAAAGATCAAAGACCATTTTTAATATAACTCCGACTGGATTCGTCTGAGAAAAGAAAGTCATATACAGTACACCTAGGATGACTTGAGGGTGAGAAATTTTCATTTTTGGGTGAACTAACCCTTTTTAAGTAAAAAAGTTTAGGGTTGTAAGAAGTCATTTACGCTCTCAATGACTGCATTTATTTAATCAAAAATACAGTAAAAACGGATATATTGTGAAATATTTTTTCTTATTTCAAGTAACAGTTTTCTATCTGAATATTTTGTAAAATGTAATTTATTCCTGTGATGTAAAGCTGAATTTTCAGCATCATTACTGTAGTCTTCAATGTCAAATGATCCTTAAGAAATCATTCTAATATGCTGATTTGCTGCTCAAGAAACATTTATTATTATTATCAATGTTGAAGACTGATTTCTGCTTAATATTTTGTAGAAACTGTGATTTTCCGGATTCTTTGATGAATACAAAAGTTCAAAAGAACTGCATTTATTTGAAAAAGAAAAATCTTTTTTTAAATGATAAATATTCATACTGTCACCTTTGATCAGTTTAATGCATCTTTGCCGAATACAGTTATTAATTTAAAAAATATTTATACAAATTTGCCATATTAAAATGCATCTACATTAATTTTATACATTCATGAAGCTCAAACCTTAGATTACTGCGCTAGCAACATCAGTGTCATGGGTTTGATTCCCAGAGAGTGCATGAACTGATAAAAATAGGTACTTTGAATGTAGTGTAAGTGAAGCATCTACAGAAATATAGATTTATTTCCCTGCATGAGTAAATTTTGCAGCATAATTTCAATGAATGTTCTGGGGTTCTGGGTGTTTTTACACTCTTAGCACTTATGCAACCATTCAGACTGAGTCTGACTAAATCAATTATATACAGTTAGTTCTGGTTCACTAATTTGATTGGACAAGCAGCATTCAATATTTTGTATAGCTGCAAGAGAATGTTTCACTGTTTGTATCACTCCACTTTCATACCATTTTTCTGTTGTATTGCATATCAACTGAATAATTTTTTGTGTCTTTCTAGCGGTGTTGTTCTTGCAGTTTGGTGACGAGACGCGGCGGGTGCACATCACTCATGAGCTGACCAGCGTGGAGACGCTTCACGCCCTCCTCGTGCACATGTTCCCTCAGAAACTGACGATGGGTGCGTTGCGTTCGCCCGGCACGGCTCTGCTCATCAAGGACGAGGCACGCAACATCTTCTACGAGCTGGAGGACCCTCGTGACATCCACGACCGGTGTCTCATCAAGATTTACTGCAGAGAGGCTCCGATACGAGACACACACTACAATGCTCAACACACGGCCCACCCTGTACACCACACACACATCGCCAACGGAGACCTGCGGGTGAGTCGACACATAGCTGTGTAACACATATTTAATCATCTATTTTATGTCAAATAAAACATCTCAATGTCAGTAACTAATAACAAAAAAGAAACTATTGTATTATTCCAATTTGTACATAATTCATAAATTATTTTAATAATAAAATAATAATCGGATGGATTATGCTCTCTTGTATTTCACTTTAAATTGTACAGTAGTTCATATATTTAATAAAATATAATTTACTGTTTTACTGTAAAAGTACATGGATTATCATTTTAGATTTACATTTCCTCCCTAAATTATAAAATAATTAAGATTTTTTTACACTCTTTTACAGTAAAATAAAATTTTGTTAAATATAATGTAAATTACATCATTTTATATATATGTAATTGTGTGTGTGTGTGTGTATATATATATATTATATTAATTCACTTTAAATTGTAAGGTGTTTCATACTTTTTATATATTATACATAAAACATAATTTGAATAATGTTTTACTTTAAAAGTACATGCATTATCATTTTAGATATACATTTCCTCCCTAAATTATAATCTATACAAATATAATTAAGATAATGGAAAAAGATAATGCTTTTTCCATAAAATAAAATTTTTACACTCTTTTACAGTAAAATAACATTTTGTTAAATATAATGTAAATTACGTCATTATATATATGTAATTGTGTGTGTGTGTGTGTGTGTGTGTATATATATATTAATTCACTATAAATTGTAAGGTGTTTCATACTTTTTATAAAGTATACATAAAACATATTTTTACTAATGTTTTACTGTAAAAGTACATGTATTATCATTTTAGATATGCCTTTTTCCATAAATTAATTATAAAAATAATTCAAACAAAGATAATTCATGCTTTTTGCTTAAAATTATATTTTTACACTCTTTTACAATTACATAGTATAAATTCACTATAAATTGTAAAGTGTTTCATACTTTTTCTCCATAAATTATAATTTGTGCAAAGATAATTCATGCTTTTTACCTTACAATAACATCTGTACACTCTTTTACAGTAAAATAACCATTTTTAAATATAATATAAATTCACTAAAAAGTAAGGTGATTCATATAACTTGTTTTTCCTTAAAAACAAAATAATATGTATTATAATCCATGAAATGTATTAAATATTATGTTTTTTCCCCGTTATGTTAGAACTTATACTACCAATCAAAAGTTTGGGTTCAGTAAGATGTTTTTTTTTTTATTATTCAGCAAGGATGCATTAAATTGATAAAAAATATTTAATATTGCAAAGATTTCTGTTTCAAATGAATGCTGTTCTTTTGAACATTGTATTGATTAAAGAATTTAGAAAATATCACATGGTTTCCACAAAAATATGAAGCAGCACAACTGTTTTCAACATTGATAATCAGAAATGTTTCTTGAGCAGCAAATCAGTATATTAGAATGATTTCTGAAGATCATGTGACACTGAAGACTGGAGTAATGATGCTGAAAATTCAGCTTTGATCACAGGAATAAATTACTTTTTAAAATATATTCATATAGAAAACAGTTATGTTAAATTGTAATAATTTTTCACAATATTTCATAATAATTTTTACCGACCCCAAACTTTTATATTGTTGTGTACAGTTAAACTATTTCCAGGCTTTAAGAAATTTTACATTGTTTTTCTGTCATTTTACAGCATAGTTTCACCTACTAGATGATAATAATGAAGAACACATCCTATCCCTTCCTCAAATCTATATTGTGTATGTAAATGACAGAAAACATGCAATAGCGCGGTTCTCTTCTTATACTATGAATCTTTCTTGTCATATGTCATGTGCATTTAACTTCTCCCGACTTTTTCCTCTCTCTCTAACTCCTCCAGAGAGAGCTAGTGTACACCTCGAGGGAATCGTCTCCCACGCAGCGTTTAAACACACTCCCGTCTTCCTCTCCTCCCTCTGGATCTCCGTCACGCTCGCAATCGCGTCTTTCTTACACGGGTGGGCGTCCTTCCTCTTACGCCGGACCCCATACGTCGCCTCAGCTCCACCCCTATCAGCAACACCACGCCCACCCCGGAGGCCACGCCCCCCATCCGTCTGGCCACACCCATCCATCATTTTGCCCCTCCCCAAGTGCCATTCTAGAACGGCGTGATGTGAAACCGGACGAGGAAATTGCATCGTCCTCGAAGAGCGTGGTGTTGCTAAAAAATGAAGCTATATACGCAGACCCTTATTCACTAGTCCAGGATCCTCGGCTCAGCGTGGCTTCGCCGCAGGCTCTGGCGTACCGCCGCGGATCTGTGCGCTCTATTGGTGGCTACCCCGCTGCGGCATTGCAATGTGAGCTCGAGGGCACCCTCTACAGGCCTGGCGGTCCTATATACGCAGATCCATATGCTACGATGGGTTTCCGCACCTTACCTCCAGCCTCGCCTCAAAAACTGTCTGATGGCAGGGATCCGTATGGGAGCCACCCGGGACGAGGGTCCCCTGGGAGACATGGGTTTCGTAAAGATGGCATGGTGTACATAGAGAGTCCCAAGAATCGTCCAGGAGGGCCACCTCTGGAGCAGATATGCATGCTTGGGGGCCCCGGAGGAGATGGAGGGCCGATGCCAGTGTACGGCTCAACATTACCTGGTAACGGAGAGACCAGGTGAGACCAGGTTTTCTCTCCTTAAAGGGATAGTTCATCCAAAAATGAAAATTCTGTCATCATTTACTCACTCTCATGTTGTTCCAAGCCTGTTTCTTTCTTCTGTTGAGCACAAAAGAAGATATTTTGATGAATGTTGGTAACCAAAAATTTTACGGTAGCCATTGACTTTTGACATATTTTTTTTGGTTACTCAAATTCTTCAAAATATCGTTTTTTGAAGAAGATAGAAACTTGTACAGATTTGGAACAACTTGTAGGTGAGTGATGGCAGAATTTTTTCAAAAGTTTTACGAGAACAAATGCAGTTTTTTTCAGGGGACCTCGAAAGTTTTGCAAGAGAACTCAAAAGCATTGAAATATAGTTTTTCTTCCCAATGCATATTATTTCCATCACAAAAGATTTGTTGAGCAAATGCAAATATTTTGGGGGGAACGCAAAACGAAAAGGTTAATTTTTTACGAGAGAACTTAAAAATGTTGTGAATGAAGGCAAAGTTTTTTAGCCAAACTTTTTTTTTTTTTTCGCATAAATAAATCTCATATATATTATATTTAATATATTATTTATATTAATATTTATTATTTAATATTTATATATTTTAATTTTTTTTATTATCATTTATAAATGTTATTTGTAGATATTTAATTTTATATTTGATATTTAATATTCATATTTATTTCAACTATGTATTATAATCTATACGAAATATGGTATTATTATTTTAATCATATATTAATTTAATATATTATATAATAATTTTAAATGAATAAATCTGTTTTATTTATTATTATTTATAATAATATGTATATTTTAGGGCTGTCAAACGATTAATTACAATTAATCGTATCTAAAATAAAAGTTTGTTTACACAATGTATGTGTGTGTGTTGTGTATATTTATTATGTATGTATGTATGTATAA
>NW_015505198.1:744106-804324 GCF_001515645.1 Sinocyclocheilus grahami | reverse complement strand
TACCCACACACACACACACACACACACACATGCATGTGTGTGTGTTTATATACACAATAAATGTACACAGTACACACACATTCATTATGTAAACACAAACCTTTATTTTGCTTATTGTTTGACAGTCCTAATTTTTATTATATATAATATTTTATTTAGTAGTATGAGAGAATGTACACATTCTCTGCATTTTTTGGATGAACACTAAAGTTTTGCGAGAGCATGTTGTTTGTATGTGTGTAATGGTATTTTGTGTTTTTAGAGAGCGAATGGAGGCCATGGAGAAGCAGATAGCCAGTTTAACCGGACTGGTTCAGAGTGTTTTGACCCGAGGACCAGACAGCCCGTAAGAAATCTCCACTTCAGTCCAATACTATTGAATATCACTATTAAACCTGAAATTTTGAATGACTTTTGGATCTCTCAACATTCATTTTAATGCTATTTTTAATAATGCACATCCATGCATCATATATTAGCGTGTAAATAGAGTTTGTCCTTCATGTTTCCTGTGTTTGTCTTGCAGTGAGAAAGCAGAAACAGCGAGCGACTGCTCTGCACCGGAGAGTGAGTACCATACGGTTTAAGTGTGTTTGAATGCAGCTTAAACATTTCTGGGAAATATTGTTAAAAAAGTTTAAAATATGAAGACATTTTATTACATGCACTACAGATTGTCACATTTAAAAACCTAGTCGATGGAAAAAGCTTTAAATGCACCCTTTCTGACGGATTTATAATAAACATGAATGACAAATTGTGTTGTCCCCTTTAGTTTTGTCCGCATTGTCTAGAAACTACCATACTAACAAACACAATCAAAATGAATACAATTAATCATAGGCTCATGAAATTAATGCTTGAAAATATTAATACAAGAGGTTAATAAAATAATCGTATTGATATGAAGAGGTGACGGTGATGTTCCAACAAAGCCTGAACTGTTTGTGCTTCAGAATAGCTGTTACTAAACTAATTATGTTCACAAGAACAATTAAGTGATGCAGAGTAGGCGTATCAATTAACAGGTCATTAAATGAGTGAATCATGCATGGTGATAATAAGACACGACTGCGTGCCGCACTGAAGGATGTTTGTCTAAATGATAGAAGCAGGCAGGCCAAGTCCTCGAGGACCGCAGTACGATCTTAAAATGAAGCTCATTTGGATTGGTTTACATTAGCTAATGTTGGTTTGTGATTTATGGCTGTAGTCCATGACTAAGTTCATGATTTGAGTGCCAGTAATGTAAATTAACATGAACAGAATTCTTGCTAATGCCACAGACACATCACAATGTGCTAATTCATGTCAGATGTGCATGTTAATAATAAACTTATTATATTGTATTATATATGTTATGTTGAATAATATAGTATATTTATTTTGTATATTTATATTGAGATATTTTATTATAATTTATGATACATCTGATACATTATTTGCATTATTTATAATTTTTTAAAATATATATATTTTTATTTGGATCAATTTTATTTATAATTATTTGTAATTGATTGATCTCACGTTATAATTTATATATATATATATATATATATTACTGTATGTGTGTACTGTGTATATTTATAAGGTGTATATACATTCAAACACATACATGAATATATTTAAGAAAAATATATGTTATGTTTATATTTTAAATATATTTATATGTAATATAAAATATAAGTATATACATGTAAATATTTTCAAAATATATACTGTATGATATATATATATATTACTTATTTTTTTATATATATATTACTTATTCATTATTATTTAGGATTTATATTAATAATGTATCATTATTATTTTAAATATATTACTTCAAATAATATTATTTATATTATTGTTTAGATTTATATATTATTAATATTATTTCAATGTTTTTTTAATTTGTATGTAATTTGTATCTTTGTTTTGCTAACTTATTATAATTTATATTAAATAAGGCTATATATATATATATAATATTTAATATTTATTTTCATTATTTATGCATTATAATTTATATTATTTTAAATAATATATTTTAATATTTTATTTATTATAATTTATAGTGATAAATTTGACATTATTATTATTATTATTCTTTTATAATATGTGTATTAATTAATTTATTTCTTTATTATAATGTCTTGTGCACTAGTATGTATTATTTTGGGGACAGTTAACTGGTGATATTTTATATTTCAGCTGGAAGGTTTAGAAAACAAAAAGGTATATTACTTTATGTCTGGTTGTCTGTCCCTTTCTCGGTTCCCCCTACGTGTGTTGCATTGCGATTTGTGCATTGCAATTTTGCATCAGGAGTGTGTACAGAATGTTTGTATTGAGGGATCTCAGATCCTGGAGTTTGAAAACCATCTCTTTATGTATATACAGTGTCTATAAAAAGTATTCACCTCCTTTGACTTTTACGTTTCATTAATTTGATATGTATTATTGAAGACTGCAGAGCACTTTGTGTTGATAAATAGCAAAATCCTGAATTAAATACATAATGATTCATGGAGCACGAAAAGTCCAATGAGGAGTTCGCTTTTATAGGCACTGGATGTCTGTCCTATGGATTCTTCCCAAATGTTTTTGTTGTATGGAAATTCCCACTAACACTTGAATGTCAGTGTACTAGAATGTTTGTCTTCCTTTTCCAGTTCCTAAAAGGACCTAGGACATCAGAGTCTGTTTCTGAGATTCTAACAGTGTGAATGTATATGCAAACATAAGGATCTGAATTTGAATGTATGTTGCATGAATATACAACGTACTGTAGATGTACTGAGTTGTGTTGGGCTTGTTTTTGGATGTGACTCACAATGTACAAATCAAGACAGAATCAGAAGCCTTTTGTTGTTCTTTTGTGAGATTTAAATAGATGACTAACAGGCTTATGGATGATCAGATTTCACTATTACGTATTTTAAATGAAATTGCATGTGTTTTTATATGAGTTAAATGTTTTATGTATGACTTCTGCTCCTGTGGATTGTTAGTGTCATCGCCGTCTGCTCCTCTGGCCCTGATGCCGCCTCCTCCCACTGCAGCCTCTCAGCCAATAGCAATGTCCCGTTTCCAAATGCAGCTGCACCTGACGGACCTGCAGCAGCACACAGCTGAACTGCGCAAACAGCTGACACAACTGCGCCAGTTACAGGTGTGTGTGTGTTTTTTGTGCATTTGTAAGCCTCATGCAAGTTCTAAAAACTGCTGTGTATTTATATAGATAGATATTATGATGTATATCAACTCTGACATATTGTATTCTTATTCATTTGAATTATTTATATATTACTAAATACATTTTATTTGAAATTTATAATAAATTAATATGAAATATATTTGTTTACATATATATGCTAATATGTATTATATAATATTTATATATATTTTAATAATTTGTGTATTATAATGATAATATGGCATTATTATTATTATTATTATTATTATTATTATTATTATTATTATTATTATTATTATTATTATTATTATTATTATTATTATTATTATTATTATTATTATTATTATTATTATTATTATTATTATTATTATTATTATTATTATTATTATTATTATTATTATTATTATTATTATTATTATTATTATTATTATTATTATTATTATTATTATTATTATTATTAATATATTAAATGTAAATACCTGTTTAAATATATTTTATTTACTCTGACATTATATTATGTATATGTGAATATATTTTCATATAGTTGAATTTATTATAAATTTCAAATAAATAATCATATTTATTTATGTGAAATGTATAATAAATTAATCTATATGAAAATATATTTTAAATATTTATGTATTATAATTTATAATATGACATTATAATAATATGTTACATTACTTAAATATATATGTATATTAATTTATAAAATATATCAAATGTATGTATTGTATAGAATTTACCTAGTATATTAAATATATAATTTATATTTAATAAATATGAGATATTATTTCTTCTTATTGTTATTATTATATTATAATAATATGTATTTTTATATATTGTTTATTTATTGTAATTTATTGTGCACTAGTGTGTATTATTTTGGGAACGGTTAACTGGTAATATTTAATATTTCAGCTCGAAGGTTTAGAAAACAAATAAATTATATTCTTTTTTTTTTGCTGTGTATTTAATCTTGTGCACATGTGGGAATGAAAAAACATTGCTTGATGAATAGCAAAACTTTTAACTTATGACATATTCATTGGGGTAAAATGATTATAAATAATGCCTTAAAGAAATAAGTAATTTTATTCACACAAAGCTATGAAATGGCTTCAGAAGACTGGGGAAATAACACATAAATAATACATTTTTATGGTTTTGGAGCTTGACAGCCAATTGCATGGGAAATGTGTACTGTATGAAGAACATAATTACATTTGAATGTATCTGTTCTTTCAGTTCATATCTAGCAATATTGTATTCATATATCCAGGTTTGTATATCTGTGTGTCTCACAGTTGCAGAATCAAGACTCTGTCCAGGCGTTACTGAGGCAGACGGAGTCTGATCTGGGGATGTGTCTGATCGAGGCGTCTCGCACACAAGAAGATCCATTACAGCGGCAGCGTCTTCTTGTTGAGGAGGAGAGGCTGCGCTACCTTAATGAAGAAGAACTTATTATTCAACAACTACAGTGAGCTAAAGCACTTACGCCTCTGAATGAGAACACATGCTGAAAAACGGTGCCGCATATGGTTTGTGTTGGATGTGGTGTGTTTCCAGCGATCTCGAGCGCTCAGTGGAGGAGATGAGGATGGGAGCGGGGCTTAACCATCACCTGGTGACCGAACAGGAAATAGAACAGAAGAGTCTGGAGCTCAGGAGACTGGGAGAGACCGTCACTGACCTCAAGAGTGAGTGAATGATAAAGAAAGGAATCTGCACACAGTATCATGTGTTCATGCTTCTGACCATTAATGATTATTTTAAATAAATAAATAAATAGATAATAATAATAATCCATCATCAGATGACAGTTGGTTTGTTTGTTTACACAAAATGTGTAATGTACAGTTGTAATGAACAGTTAGTCTGTAACTATTGATTCTCTATAAAAGAACAGGCTAATTAGAGTCATTCATTCGGGATTCAGATTGCACTAGTTGAGCTGTATACAGTTTTGATTCACTACAAAGAAACGTTCATGAGTCAGACTGTACTGATTGCATTGTATGTTTGTGATTCACTATAAAGAGCTGGCTCATACAAGTCAGATTACACAGGTTGTGCTGTACTCTGTTTTTGATTAATTAAAAAGAACCGACTCATAAGAGTCATTCCTTCAGGAATCGGACTATACTTGTTGTACTGTATGTTTTTGATTCTCTGAAAAGAGCTGAATCCTAAGAGTCATTTTTCATTAGGTCGAACTATACTTGTTGAGTTGTATGTTCTTGATTCATAAAATGAACTGACTTACAAGAGTCATTAGTTCAGGAATCAGACCTCACTGAACATGCTGTGTTTTTAGATTCACTAAACTTAACTGGCTTCTAAAAGTCATTAATTCAGGAATAGGAATAAACTTGTGCTGTATGTTTTTGATTTATTAAAAAGAACCGACTCATAATAGTCATTCTTTCAGGAATCGGGCTACACTTGTTGTGCTGTATGTTTTTGATTCTCTAAAAAGAGCCGACTCCTAAGAGTCAATTGTTCATGAGTCGAACGATACTGGTTGTGCTGTATGTTTTTGATTCACTAAAAAGAACCAACTTACAAGAGTCATTAGTTCAGGATTCAGACTTCACTGATCGTGCCATATGTTTTTTTTTTGTTTTTTTAATTCACTAAAATTAACTGGCTCAAAATTCATTCATTTAGGAATCGGACTAAACTTATTGTGCTGTATGTTTTTTAATTCACTAAAAATGTAAATTAAATTAAATTAAATTAAATTAATGACTCATAAGAGCCATTTCTCGTTTAAAGAGTCAGACTACACCAATTGTGCTATTTATTTTTGATTCACTAAACAGAACACGTAAGACTCATAAGAATCATTCCTTCAGCAGTCGAACTACACTGGTTGAGCTGAATGGTTTTGATTTACTAAAAGATCCAGATCTTAAAAATGATTCATTCAGGAGTTGAAATATACAAGTTGCACTGTATGCTTTTGATTCACTAAAAAGAGCCAGTTTATAAGTATCATTCTTTTAGGAGTTGGATTACACTGGTTGTGTTATATGTTTTGATTCACTAAAAAGAATTGTCTCATTAGAGACATTTGTTTAGGAATCAAACTGCTTTGGTTACGTGAAATAAATTTGATTCACTAAGAAAAGGCTTTATGAGACTCATTCGCTCTTAATTGGACTACATTGGTCTTGCTCTGTAATCACTGCACAGTAGCGATGTTGCGCCTATGGTCAGTGCATAAATAGTGCATAGTTGTTTTGTGCAGTGTTCTGTAGGCAACATGTTTTTTTCTTTTTTGGAAAATGTGGAAATCTCTATAATTCAACTATAAGCTAATCCTATGTATTATGTTCTACAATTTATGTGTTTAGATCAGTTCCCCACTTTACAAAGTAAGATGCGTGTGGTGTTGAGGGTGGAGGTGGAAGCCGTCAAGTTTCTGAAAGAGGAACCGCTCAGACTGGAGGCCCTGTTGAAGCGCTGCAGAAACATCACCAACACACTCGCTCTACTACGAAGGTAACGCACACAGACACGTAACCATTCACTCCTGTTCGGATACGTTCTCTAGTGCCATGCCTAAAGCATTCCTCAGTGTGTGTTTGTGTACAGGCAGGTATCAGAAGGTGTGTGGAGGACACCCGATGACTTCAGTAGTTCAGTTTCCAGCGTGAGTGACGCTGACTTCAGCAGGAGCTCTGATCTAGATATTCTCAACAGCCCTTCTCTAAATCTGCCTGACCTCGGGGGCACCTTATCAGCCACTGCCTCTCTTTCTGCCTCCCTGGGCACTAATACCACAAATCCTGGCCTGACGAGTGCTTCTAGTATAGGTAAACACCAGTTTTACAGTCTCTTTGACATTTTGAATAATTTAAGGAGTAGTTCACCTAAAAATGAAAATTAACTCACCTTCCAGTCAACAAAGATGTCGATGAGTTTGTTTCTTCATCAGAACAAATTTGGAGAAATTTAGCATTACATCACTTGCTCACCAATGGATCCTCTGTAGTGAATGGGTGCCGTCAGAATGAGAGTCCAAACAGCTGATAAAAACATCACAAGTAATCCACACCACTCCAGTCCGTCAATTAACATCTTATGAAGAGAAAAGCTGCGTGTTTATAAGAAACATATAATAATAATTGATGGACTTGAGTGGTGTGGATTGTGTTTTCATCAGCTGTTTGGACTCTCATTCTGATGACACCCATTCACTCTAGAGGATCCACTGGTGAGCAAGTGATGTAATGCTATATTTCTCCAAATCTGTTCTGATAAAGAAACAAACTCATCTACATATTGGATGGCGTAAGGGTGAGTACATTTACAGCACATTTTAATGGTGAACTATTCCTTTAACTTATATATTTACAAAACAAGCTTTGGTAACATTTATTGGTTGGTGCACGCTGGATAACTTATTCATTTATTTTAGGAGGCACCACTAGTCTATCTAACGTGCTCGGCTCTACTGTTGGTGCCAGTATGAGCTTCGGTGGTATTTCTGGCAGCACCACGCTGGGTAACTGGCTGGCAGGAGCCAGGGCAACAGATCCCATCATGCCTGAACTGGACGGCACCTCCGCAGGTCCAATAAAGACCAGCGGCTTGGAAGACCTTCCCGCACGCAGGGAATCTGACAAAGGAGTGTCCGTGGAGGTCCGACTGGTAATGAACACACTTAATTTTCATATTTGTGTTTTCATGGATGTCAGAAAGGATGTGAATTTTTACCGAAGGCTGGCAGACAAGTGTTTTTGAGGGTTTAAATACAACAACAACAATAATAATAATAACAATAATAATAATGTATTATTATTATTAATAACAACAACAATTATAATAAAAATTATTTATTATAAAAATATATGGTATACAATATTATTAATAATTGCTAATCTTTGTATAAATCTTTTTTTTGTGTTGATTTCCAGACCTGAAAGTTTTAAAAGTACTATAAATATAATCAAATAAATAAAAAATTTTCTTTTACATTAATATTACAATTTTAAAAGGTTTTAATCGTTTTGCTAACTTTAGCCTTTTCCTCTCTCCAAAACCTGGCACTCTAAAAACATGCATCACATCCTTGGTTGAGAATTATTTAAAGTTTGGGAACCTCCGTGTGATAACACATGTTGGTGTGTGTCTTTAGGCTGCAGAGCGAGACTGGGAGGAGAAGAGAGCCAGTTTGACTCAGTTTAGCGCTCAAGACATCAATCGTCTGCTGGAGGAAACTCAAGCTGAGCTGATGAAGGCCATTCCAGATCTGGACTTCGCCGCCAAGCAGATCACGAAACCGGCTGTACCGCCAAAACCCCAGCTGTCCTCCCTCCCAGCGCACGGCTCAACATCCTCTACTCCTAGCTTAACACCTGAACATCAGCCCAGCAAAATCCCACCAAAACCACCCAGCAAAGACGGCATCCCACGCAGGGGTTCAGGTGAGGTTTCATTATCATTGCGCAAAGAACTACAGAAACTGCCTTGTGATTTTGGCTATATTGTTTTATGATTTGACTGATCATTAGACAAATTAATAGGTTTATTGATTGATTTGATTGATTGATCAGGGGAGTTGACAGTGCCACGGTATCGTACAGAGAAGCTGTCCAAGTCTCCACCCCCTCCTCCTCCACGACGAAGTTTCCCATCAGGCCTTGGGCTCACGACCAACAGCAGTGGAGAAGTAATGACCATAAACAAGAGTGTGAAGGTGAACCACAATTTTCAAAAGTTAAACATTTTTGTAATAAGCCTTATATCTATTGAATGCTAGGTGACGTGTCTTTAAATTTTTCAGGCACGTTAAGGGTATGCTGTCGATTATTTGCACCAAATTTTGTGCGAATACATTAAAGCATTTAAAAAATAGAATAGTTTGCAACAAATTTCAAAATGGATCACAGGCAACATTCATCCAATCCTGGCAAAATTAGTATCAATGGATTCAGCATGACCCAAGGAACACAAAAAGCTCATGATTTTCTGACATTTCAAAAGTTATGAGCAAAAATAGCCAATTTTGGAACTCATGACCTGTAGGTGGTGCTGTTCCCAAATTTGGCTTGTACTCTCAGATCATAGTGCTAATGAAGTGTGCCAAGTTTTGTTTCAATAGATCAAATTTTGTCAAGATATAGCATCTATTCTCTTCTATATATTCTAATTTTGGGTCAAAATCGTTAGACTCAATCATCATAACTTTTGAACACTGATCTCAAGACCTGTAGTTGGCGCTGTTCCCAAATTTGGCATGTACCCTCAGATCATGGTGCTGATGAAGTGTACCAAGTTTCGTTTCAATAGATCTAAGTTTTGCCAAGATATAGCATCTGTTCAATCTATACATTTTAATTTTAGGTCAAACATCACTAGACTCACATCATCATAACTTTTGAACACTGATCTCAAGACCTGTAGTTGGCGCTGTTTCCAAATTTGGCATGGATCCTCAGATCATGGTACTAATGAAGTGTGCCAAGTTTTGTTTCAATAGATCTAAGTTTTGCCAAGATATAGTATCTGTTCAATCTACTGTATACATTTTAATTTTGGGTCAAAAATCACTAGACTCACACATCATCATAACTTTTCAACACTGATCTCAAGACCTGTAGTTGGCGCTGTTCCCAAATTTGGCATGGATCCTCAGATCATGATACTAATGAAGTGTTCTAAGTTTTGTTTCAATAGATCATTGTTTTCCAAGATATAGCATCTATTTTCTTTTATATATTCAAATTTTGTGTCAGAATCATTAGATTTACATCATCATAACTTTTGAACAATGATCTCATGACCTGTAGTTGGCACTGTTCCCAAATTTGGCATGTACCCTCAGATCATGGTACTAATGAAGTGTGCCAACTTTAATTTCGATAGATTGAAGTTTTGTCAAGATATAGCATGTATTCTTTTCTATATATTCTAATTCTCGGTCAAAATGATTCGATTTACGTCATCAGCTTGTGAACAAAAAGGAATATCAAAACTCTGTTCAGTCATTTCTGTTTGGTAAACTTATCATCTGAACCAGTTTGGTGATAATTGAACTATATTTCAAGGAGTAGTAGCTTGGTAACAAATTCAAATGCTTTTGTTATAAGCAGTTACAAAATAATGAATATGTACTTTGCACTTGATTGGCTGTTAACTGTAAATTAAAGCTTTATTTCCTTTGCTGCAGCTGTTAATATTTCTTGTGCTTCATATCTTGCTGTGCCTGCAGATGTTTATTAGGTTGCTCTTTCATACACGTCTTATTTTTGTAGAAATTGGAGAAGATGGAGAACAGAGAGGAGGCTGAAGTACCGACTCAATCCCAGACGCCTCCTGTCAAACTGAGACGTCCGTTGACTTCCGATGGGCCCCGACCATCATCCACACCTCCGGTCATCGCTGCTTCTGGGATGAAGGAAGATGAGGATGAAGATGAGAAGATAATGGCAGAGCTGGAGGTAAAAAGCTGATATACAGCTGTCGGATGGACAAAAAATATTATTCTTATCACCATGCGTTGTGTGTATCTACATATAGGATGACATTGAGGTACATTAACTCATTCCTGATTGGTCTGTTATTCAGTAAATGGACAAGAAAGCATTTTTTTTGCTTTGTCAAAATTTTAATACGGCAGATTTGTAAATAATGTGTTGTTCATTTTCCTCCAAACCTAAACATGTCAATGCACTAATCCACACACACCAACACGACAGGCATTTCAAAGAGCCCCAGTGAGACTGAGGGTCACTGCTGAGACCCAAAGCCCTGCTGAGGTCACTCCTAACAGTGTTGACAGGGCAGGCCAGTGGATCAGCAACTCTCTGTGGAGAGAGGTAACGTGTTAACTGCCAATCCTTCCTCTCAGGCCTCCCTATAACTTCTGGCATTGAGGTTTTTCCTGAACGTTACTAATGCACTCTGGCACAAAACCTATTAATCTGTCATCTCTTCAAGTCTTTAACCAGCTGTGCTACTGCATGTTATTAGACGGCTTGAATGAGGTCTGGTATTGAAACCCGGCTATAAAAACACATTGGGAACTAAACATGTTTTTTCTAACATTTTTATGTTTCTTGACTTGTTATATGTGATATGTGAAAGTCTGTTTCCACCTCAGAAATTTTATAGATGCTAAAAAAAAATATTTTTATAATATAATATAGATTCTAAAAAAATATTTTTATAATTATATAATATAATAATAAATAAAATATTATTATTGTTTAGTATTTAAATTCTTAATACTTAATTGCTTTATTTAATATATTATATTTGATATAATATTAAATAAAGCAATTAAGCATTAAGCAATTAAATATTATACAATAATTTTAAATTTAATATTGTTATTATTAAATAAACATTAAATTGAATATTAGTAATTTAATTTAGTTTAATATTATATTATATTATATTATATTATTAAGTATTAAATACTAATTAAGCCATTAAATACTGTATAATGATGATCATATTTACAGTATTAATAATTATAATTTATTTGTAATTATTAATAATGTAATAATTATAAATGTAATTCTAAATAATTATGAATATTATAAATATACACTATTATAAATATACATTATGAAATGATTAAATAAAACATTTTCTCACAATTGCAAATGTATCTCTTATAGAATATTAAGCAATACAATTTTATATTTTCTAATATGTTTTATTATTATTATTATTATTATTAATTTTATGTTTCACAATGTGACTATTTCTTAATTTGAACTTTCTCACGATTAGTTTTATTTTTACTCTTAGGTGAAAATGAGCTTCCATACTTAAAACCGGTAGGGTCAAGACACTGGGAGTTTAAGATATCTCTCATAATTTTGTATGCAAAGTCACACATTTCCTCAAAGCAAGCAAGCAAGCAAAAAAAAAAAAAGAAGCTTAATATGTTTTTAAAAAATAGCATCTCTGTAACAGCAAAATGTACATGCAAATTATTATTATATCTGTCATTTTTTACAGATATAACATTCTGACAAAAGACAGTTCACTTGTTTTCTTTTGAAGCTAAGCTGTTGGAATAAACAGTGTTATATCAGTCAAGGCCATCTCTTCTTCTCCCTCTCTCTATCTTTTGTTATGTCAAGCTGTGCCTCTTCTGCACAGTGACAGTAATGTTGTGACACTGTGGTAACAAATCAATTTTAACAAGCTTAAAGTCTTTAAAGCAAAACCTTCAAGAGCCAATAACAAACAGACAACACAAAAAACGTGTCAGCTACTGTGGTCTAAATGAACTGGTGACTTTACCCGCTCATCAGTCTCGACAGCTTTTCCACACACTATATGTTTCTTAACTATGTACTTGCCTCATTTTCACTCGTTCTGTTTACTGTATCGACAAGCCATTCGTCACAGGAAACTATAGTGAAATTGTCCAGTGAATTCAGCATGTCTGAAGAAGGAAACTGGTCGTTATCATCTGAGATATCTGGACAGCCTGTGTCTGTATATGTGTGTGTGTATCTTGTCAGCCTGCAGAGATGTATTGTGATGAGTACTACTAATGTCTCACAATGAAAGAAGTGTGAAAGAGTGCTAATATCAGCTTCCTCGCACACATGCAGGGTGTCAGTCAACACTACTGCTGCATGCTGCTCTGTAGAGATTCCCTGTGTCTCTTTCTTTCATTCAGTTAGTGTTTCTATTTCTGTTTCTTGGCTCTGATCCAAAACCTAGCGAACTGTGTCTCTGTCTACATATGCAGCAACCGAACTGGACTGTAGTTGATCATGACGCTAAGCTAACGGCATCATGTGTACTACAGACAAATATACATGGAATGGTGTCATTTCAATTAGACAGATTTATTGTCTTTCGATTTTCAGTGCTGAATAAATTTTTATTTTATTTTGTATTATTGTAACCCAGCTGCCATTAAAATCGGGGAAAATATTACAATAACATAATGTCACACTCACATATTTTAATGTGTTTTTTAAAGCTTTCTTAATTGTTTTATTTAATAGTATTATATAATATTAAATAAATAAATTAAGTATTTATCTATTAAAGGGTTAGTTCACCCAAAAATGAAAATTCTGTCATTAATTACTCACCCTTGTGTTGTTCGAAACCCGTAAGTCCTTCGTTCATCTTCGGAACATAATTTAAGATATTTTTTGATGAAATATGAGGGTTCTCTGACCCTCCCATAGACAGC
Source organism: Sinocyclocheilus grahami (assembly GCF_001515645.1). Taxonomy (NCBI): domain Eukaryota; kingdom Metazoa; phylum Chordata; class Actinopteri; order Cypriniformes; family Cyprinidae; genus Sinocyclocheilus; species Sinocyclocheilus grahami. The sequence continues at coordinate 790,957 of NW_015505198.1, read as the reverse complement.
AAGGTAACTACCACGTTCAAGGTCCAGAAAAGTACCAAGATGATCGATAAAGTAGTCTGTGTGACATCAGTGGTGCGTCATGACGCGAGCGTGTGGCGGCGCTGAGTGACCCAGATCCGGCGTGATGACGTCATTACTCCGGATCTGGGTCAGCGCCACCACAGTGACAGCACTGTTTTCTTTGCGCAAAAAAATATTCTCGTAGCTTCGTAACTTTACAGTTGAACCACTGATGTCACATGGACTACTTTGTCGATCATCTTGGTACTTTTCTGGACCTTGAACGTGGTAGTTACCTTGCTGTCTATGGGAGGGTCAGAGAGCCCTCAGATTTCATCAAAAATATCTTAAATTGTTTCCCGAAGATGAACGAAGGTCTTACGGGTTTCGAACAACATGAGGGTGAGTAATTAATGACAGAATTTTCATTTTTGGGTGAACTAACCCTTTAACTATTATATAATAATTATAATTTATTTAATAATAAAAATAATAAACAATATTAATAAATGACTACTAATGTTAATAATATTTACACTATTATTATTAATAATAATAATAATAATAACATATAGCACATATAACATTATTTCTCACATTGTAAATAATAGTTTTTATGTTTCTTATTAAATCATATTATATAATATTAAAGCAACTAACAATTAAGCAGTATTACTAAGTGTCAATTATTATTATAATATTATAATTTAATAATAATAATAATAATAATAATAATAATAATAAATTATTAATGTTAGTTATTGTTATTATTATTATGTTTATTTCTCACATGGTAACTACGTTTTTATATTTCTTATATAATATCATATTGAGTAAAGCAATTGAGTATTAGGCAATTAATAATAATAATAATAATAATAATAATAAAAGTCAATATTAATAATAATAAATGAATTACACATTGTAACTACCTGTTTTTATATTTCTTATTAAATATGTAGTATATAATATTAAACCAACTAAGTATTAATCAGTATTACTAGGTATTAATTTTATACTACTACTACTACTACTACTAATAATAATAATAATAACAACAACAACAACAATCAATATTATTAATAAAAAATAAATAAATTATCACTATTAAATTATTACTGCTATAATTTTATTATTATTATTATTTCTCACATTGTAACTATTTCTTATTATAAAATATATTATATTGAATAAAGCAATTGAGTATTAAGCAATTAATAATAATAATAATAATAATAGTCAATATTAATAATATTAAATTAATTATTGCTATCAGTTAGTAATATTTGCATTATTGTTATTTTTCTCACATTGTAACTTTATATTTTAATATTTTTTATTATATAATATTATATAATAAAGCGATTACATAAATAATAAAATACAATTTTATATAATAATAACAACCATTTATTAATAGTCAATATTAAAGACAATAATAATTTGTTAATAATAATAATAATTATTATTATTATTTATATGGACTTCCACTGCACTCAAAGTTATGAGTTGGGTCAAGACATTGGAGGTTTATGATATCTAAAAGTGACATGTTTCCTTAAAGCAATCAAAAACATAATGCAACTCTCACATATTCTTCAGAAAATTGTGTGCAACAGCCTTCATTCTCATCAGGAGCAGAGATGCTGGGCAGCTCACTGGGTTTTGGAGCAGAGCTCTCATCGTGACGCTCTTCTTCCAACAAACGTGATTTATTCAAACTCGGTCCCACGACTTAAACACACACGGTCATTTTCCAGCCCAGCCCAGCCTGCTTTTGTTTAGTCATGTTTGTTCTCTCTGGTTCTCAGCCTGTAGGCACTCCTCCGGGCTCCGCCAAACTGGTGCAGCCATCTGCCGCGTCCCGTCTGCGGCACCTGCAGCAGAGCAGCCTGGAGCGCCGCAGCAGGAAACAGCAGGAGGAACTCCCAAAGCTCCAGCAGGGTCAGCAGCAGGTATTCCACTTCTAACAATAGCCTGCCGACTGACGCTTGCTCTCGCTGACTTTACCTCTGCTCTGCGCTAAAAGGCACTCGTTCAGTGCAAACTCATCCGTCGACTCCAATGACTGTAACACTTGCAGCCGTGCACGCACTTCCATATAAGCTGCTACGTCTCCCAGTTGCTGCACAGATGTTACGGTTTTCCACTGTGCGATGGGGTTCAGTGTGCACAAGTCCTCTGATTTCCTGTATGCTCACAGATTATGTATTGTTCTCTTCCATGCTACATGAACTATTCTTCCAGAACAACAAAACAGCACAATATAGTGCATCACAATGCCAAGGAAAGACACCAACAGACAGTCGCTAAATTTCTCTCTCAATTTGTAGCTTGTTTCTACTCTAGGAGGAAAGAGTAGACATTTAGGCCTGAAATTTATGTACACAGATGCGAAGGCAGTGTTCACATACGCTATCATCATTCAAAGTTTTGGGGTTGGTTAGCTTGAAAAGTCTCTTTGGCTCACCAAGGCTGCATTTATTTGATTAAAAATACCCCCAAAAATAGTAGTATCGTGAAATATTATTACAAATTAAATGAGCTCTTTTCTGTTTGAATATGTTTTGAAATGTAATTTATTCTTGTGATGCAAAGCTGAATTTTCAGCATCATTACTCCAGTCTTCAGTGTCACATGATCCTCCAGAAATCATTCTAATATGCTGATTTACTGCTCAAGCAACATTTCTGATTATTATAAATGTTGGAAACAATTGTGCTGCTTCATATTTTTGTGGAAACTGTAATATGTTTCTGTTTTCAGGATTCTTTTATGAATAGAAAGTTCAATAGAACTGCATTTATTTGACTTAGAAATCGTTTATAAAATATTAATTGTCTTTACAGTCACTTTTGATCAATTTAATGCGTCCTTGATGAATAAAAGTATTAATTTCATTCAAAAAAAGGGACCCCAAAATTCTTAAACTGTAGTGTACTTGCATAGATTATTTTTCAGGCCTTAATGTCCTTAAATATTTCAGAGACTAATTAAGACTAATGTCAGCTAATGATGCCAGCTAATCGGCAAACTGACGTCCCTGTCCTTGTGCCATCTTTGAGTTTTCCTTTCACTCTTTGTCTATAATCTTTAAGTAACTATACTGGTCTGAAGCACTACATTTTGATGAGTACTCAAGCTGTCAGATCCCAGCCGAAAGAAGCTTTTGTACTGTACTTCTGACAGGACAGGTCAAGGTGGGATAGCATACGTGACTAGATACTTTCTGACATTGTCACTGTGATGCTTTAATGTGTCAAAACTTCTGAAAGATCGGTTGGAAAAGAAAAGGCATTGGAGATGAGACGTGTGCTTTGATCATGGTCAGGTTTGGCTAGCTACCAACCTGGAAAAAAGGCATTTATTGTAGGATATGTTGAAGTGAACATGAAATTACTTTTTTTTTTTTTCATTTTACTTTCTTAATCTGACATATTTATGGGGGAAAACGGTTGAGATTCTATCCATAGGAATTGATTGGATTGTAAAAAGTGGGTGCTCAATAGCAGAATAAATATTATAAATATTTTTTGGGAATAATGCATACTAAATCATGGAAAAAAGAACCAGGAATGAGTATTAAGAGAGTAAATAAGGTACATTTTAATTAAATTTTATGCTTATTTTTCACAAAACAGCTAAAATTGTCCATTAAAAGACTAGGAATGTGTATTAGTAGAGTAAATGGGGTGAATTTGAATTTTTTATTTTATGCTTATTTGACACAAAACGGCTACACTGTGGACAAAAAGACCAAGGATGTGTACTGAGAAAGTAAATAAGGTGAATTTTGATTTCACTTTATGCTTATTTGACACAAAACGGCAAAATGTTGGATAAAAAAGACCAGGAATGTGTATTAGGAGGGTAAATAGGGTGAATTTTGATTTCACTTTATGCATATTTCACAAAAAATGGCTAAATCGTGGATGAAAAGACCAGGAATGTGTATTAGGAAGGTAAATAGGGTGAACTTTGGTTTTACTTTATGCTTATTTCACAGCTAAACCATGAAGAAACAGCTGAATAAAAATGGGTCAATCATAGATCAAATGACTAGAAATGTGTTTTTAAAAAGTAAATAAGATCAGTTTTGATTTCACTTTACGCTTCTCATTTAAAATCACTTAACGATAAGAGGACAATTTGATCAAATAATGCATAGAAGAGTGAAGAGGAAAGGTAAGACTGCAGTGTTGCTGTAGTGTTGCACAGTCTCTATCTATCAGGGCAACTCGCAAAGTCAGCGCCTCCCAAAATCCAAACCGAAAGAACGAGAGGAGAGCGATTGCGTGCAAACCCTGAGGGAGAGAAGGGAAAAATTGGGTGGAAAGACAGAGAAAAGGAAGAGATAAGACGGCGAGGTTTGGTTTCTGCTGTCTCTCTCTCTCTCTCAGTCCTGCGGGGTTAATCGACAGACTATTAGCTCAGCGTAAGCTCAGAGTTAGCCAGCCCGCTGCAGACTGTCTGATGCACTCCAGGGGCAAATTAATGTCTCCAAAATGAAAATAGTGAATCTTTTAATTGGCAGTGACATGACTGTAAGATAAGATGTTTTACAGACAAGCCAGTTAAGGGAACAGATTACCTAAAAAGGACAATTGTAATATTCTCGCCCTCATGTCGTGCATGACTTTCTTTCTTTTGTTGCAGAAGAAAGGAGATATTTGTAAGAATGTTAGAGCTACTGTTTTCTAGGTGATTTTTATTGACAGGCTCCAAAAAGGACAAAACTATGGAAGCCCATGAAATAAAAAAATAAAATAAAAAAGGTAATTGCAACTTTATATCTCACCATTCTGACTTTTCGCTCGCAATTCTGATAAAAAAAAGTAAAATTGTGAGATACTCATTTGCAAGAATTATTATTATTTTTTTTCAATTTTTAAAAAAAAGAAAAGGAAAGAAAAAAACATTTGGGAGACATGAACTCTGTGACAAAAAAAAATCTGAATTTCATTCAAAAATCACAAAATTTAGAGAAAAACATTAGAATTGCAAGATGTAAACTCGGAATTTGGAGAGAAAAAAGTCACAATTGTGACGTGAACTCAGAATTCAGAGAAAAACATCAGAATTATGTGACCTCAGAATTCAGAGAAAAACATTAGAATTTGGAGATGTAAACTCAGAATTTAGGGAAAAAAATTCAAAATTGCAAGATTTAAACTCAGAATTCAGAGAAAAACATTAGAATTTGGAGATGTAAACTCAATTGCAAGATTTAAACTCAGAATTCAGAGAAAAAAATTTGAATTGCGAGATGTAAACTCAGAATTCAAATAAAAAATTCAAAATGGCAAGTTAACTCAACCAAATAAAAATCAGAATTGTAAGATTTAAACTCAGAATTCAGAGAAAAAATGTAGAATGGCAAGATTTAAACTCAGAATTCAAATAAAAAAATTCAAAATGGCAAGTTAACTCAGTTCAAATAACAAAAATCAGAATTGAAAGATTTAAACTCAGAATTTAGAGAAAAAAATTTAGAATCGAAAGATTTAAACTCAGAATTCATAGAAAATAAATTTTAATTGAAAGATTTAAACTCAGAATTCAGAGAAAAAATTTGAATTGCGAGATTTAAACTTTAAAAATTGTCAGAATTCCTTGAAATTGTGAGAAAAAAAGGCTGAATTATGAAATAAAACGTTGCAATTACCTTGTAGAGGGAACATACTTCCATACAAAACAGCTCTATAAATGTAGAATGAGTAAACAGGTTTGAATGAGGGTGAGTAAATGAGGTTGCATGGATTCCTGTCCGTGTGTTGTCTGTCACCGAGTGTTTCTAAGGCACAGACTGAGAGGATTAAACAGACAATCACCGTGGCAACCGTGGAATGAGGCAAGCAGCCCCTCTATAGCAACCATTGGAGACGGTGATACCTGCCTTCCCACACATTTAGAAACTGCTTCTGCTCACTTGTTCAGATTTAATTCAGCTAAATAACTGTGTTTGTGGTTACTAGCATGCATACTGCGTTCCTGTAGCTCAAACAGCATGGCATTACAAACACCAAGGTAGGTTTGATTCCCAGGGAATGCAGGAAATGATAAGAGAGTGTAGAATTATTTGGATAAAGCATAAATGCAGAAGCATAAATGTAGTGGGATACTGTATGCTGACTATACTTTTGCATGAACCTGAATTTTTAGAATTGTATTCTAAAAAGTCACAGCTGATAACACTTGTTTATTAGTCAAGATGAGCGCATAACATAACGGGACATAGAATTGTGTCATACAGTAGCCAGTGTTATTTAGTATTGTTTATATGAATATAGTATTTAATAATATTTTGAATGAGCTTTTACTTTTTTATATTCAGTTTTCATTTTACATTTATTTTAAGTTTTAGTCTTTTTGTAGTGATTATTTCAGCTTTTTTTCTATTCAGCTTTCATTTTTTATTTTATTTTTAATTTAGTACTTCAGTATATTTTCAAACTTTTTTATTTCAGTTATAATGCAATGCAATATCTCTTAAAGCAAAAAAAAGAAACTTAAAAATATATTTTTTGTTATTTTTGTTTTATATTTCTATTTGACTGTATTTTCATTTTAGTGTAGTTTTAGTCATTTTAGTACTTCAATGTATTATTAAACTTTTAATTTTTTTTATTTCAGCCTTTAATGGGTTTAATTTATGTTTTTATATCGGTTTAGTTCTAGTCACTTTAGTACTTCAGTTTATTATTCAACTTTTTTATTTTTAAAATTTATATCAGCCTTTAATGGCTCCATTTTTAGTTTAGTTTGAATCATTTTAGTACTTCAATTTATTATTTTTATTTTCAAACAGAAAGATTTTTAATAGTGTTAGTTATAGAACCCTACTGTATGCTACAGTAACATCAGTCTTTAAACTCCACAGAAACCTTGTGAATTCAGTTCAAGCACTTTACACAGTGTTCAACCAGTATTTGTGATAAACAGCACTTCTGGAAGTGAGCTGGAAGTGTGCACTTGATAGTACTCGGTCTGTTTGCTTTAAACCAGATATACTAACTAAATTAGTTTTGTCGCAGCTAGTGAGTGATTAAAGACGCTGCTAAGACAGCAGTACTGTACAAGCCAGAGTCTGTTCTCTAAAGGCACGTACATATTAGTTTTCTTCTAATACCTTTCTGGAAGGGCCTCTAATCTTCCCTCGACTGTGCGTGCGCTCAGGCAGCTGTCTTGATTAGCGCCGACAGCAGATCAGTCTCGTCTGTGTGCTTCACTGCAGTCTCAGCCGCAACAGGACACAGTTCCCAGTCATCAGTCAATGCCCAACAGCTCCGGCTTTGTTCCCAGGCAAAGATCTGGCTAATTTGGCACAGCACCGAGTGCGGGCAGGCCGTCATCTCCCCCGGAAAGAGTCTTCGCTCGGGCTTAATGGGAGGTCTGTGCCATGAATCGTACAACAGACTGTCTGGACGCTCGCTCTGCTGACCATTTTGGCTCGGCGAGGGCAAACACAGAAGGCTGTGAAGATGCAGTGTTTGAAGGGATTATTTATTCTTGAAAGGTCAAATTGTTTGCTGGCCCTGAGTGAGAGATGTTGGAACTGGGAGTGTTTGTGTGTCGTTTTCTGCGCCTCTTGTCTGCGTCCCAGGGGTGTTGAAGGACTTTGCTGTAGATGTTTAACAAGGTGAATGAAATCGTGCTTGTAGAGACGCTCTCAGCGCTGCGTTCGCTGAGTGTCCTTAAACAGACTGAGCGCTGTGGGAAGCAGTGAGGTGGAAAAATGATTCAGCCTGATTTTCTGAGTGGAGTCGGCGCTGCTGTTGTGCACTTTTGAGCTTAGCTTGCTCGTTTGTTAGTGAATACTTTCTCTACATACTCAAAAAAGTGTTTTTGAAAGAAGTCTTTGCTCACTGAAGCTGCATTTCTTTGATAAAAAATACTGTAAAAACAGTAATATTGTGAAATATTATCACCATTAAAAATTATTTTCAATAGCAAATTTTCCTGTGATCAAAGCTGAATTTTCAGCATCATTACTCCAGTCTTCAGTGTCACATGATCCTTCAGAAATCATTCTGATATGCTGATTTGCTGCTCAGTTGTTACCAGTTATTACTAGTTCTTATTATCATCAGTGTTGAAAAATCAATGTTTATATATATATATATATAGTGATACATTTTCTTTGAAGGGAAAGTTCAAAAGAACATAATTTAACTGAAATAGATTTTTTTGTAACATTATAAATGGCTACTGTCAATTTGGATGGTTTTTATGATTAATTTACCCCAACAGTTTTTCAAAATGTTTCATTTCTGAAGGATCATGTGACACTGAAGACTGGAGTAATGATGCTGAAAATTCAGCTTTGCATCACAGGAATAAATTACATTTGAACATATATTCAAATAGAATACAGTTATTTTAAATTATTATAATATTTTAGAATTTTTTTTTTGTTGTTGGCATTTTTCATCAAATAAATGCAACCTTGGTGAGCATAAGAGACTTTCAAAAAACTTGTTGCAAACTTTATTCCAAACTTTTATGGCAAATAATTATTTAATCAGAGTAAAATACAAGGCTTTCCAGCACAGTGCCACAGAAATAGCTTGCTTGCTTTTGCGGTTGCTGCAGCTAGTTAAAAACTTAAATTAGAATATATTTTAGTAGTATTGATATATTATAGTAATTATGAATATTTAGTTTTAGCTTTTATTTTTATATGTTTTGTTTTCATGTTAGTTTTAGTTCTTTTTTTATGTGCTTGTGCTTCAGCTGATTTTGGTTACTTTCCAAGGCTACATTTAAAATATTCTTGTAATATTTATTTTTCATTTGATTTCAGTTTGATTTCAATTGACATTTTTAATAGTTTTAGTGTATATTTTTAGTTTAAAGTCCAATATGTTCAGTTTTAGACCTTTTCTTTGGCTGAAAAGCTATGTAGCTACTTTGAATTGATCATCTCAAAACCATGCCTGTTTTAATGTTGACTATCACAGTAACTCTGAGGAAAGACTGTCTCCTGGTGGACATTATATGTATAATAAGAGGAGGAAGGCAAAGGCACTAGTCTCTCTCAGGCTATGCATTGCTAAATGTTTAGTGGGCACATTAGAAATTACAATGTACTGATTATTCTTTCTTTTCTCTTCTCTTATCCACTCACCTGTCCTAACTTGCTTGTATTTTATCCCAAGTCCATCCTTTCCTGACCTCTTCTTATTATGCTGAGGTTATAATAGCTCAGCGCCTGTATTTTTGACATATACATTAAGACTAGCCCCTATCTATTCCTGCAGTCGTCCATTTTTCCTTTACAAGTAAATATAGTTTATAACACTTGTTGAAAAGTAAATAGATAAGATTTTAATTATTTTTAGGACAATGATTAATTGAGTTTAATTGAGTCCGATTTCATAAAGGAAGGAAAGACAATTTTACTCAAATGTCCTTTTCTGCCTCACGGCCTCAGATTGTCTAGCTCAGCGCCTGTATTTTTGACATATACAGTAAGACTAGCCCCTATCTATTCCTGCAGTCGCCCATTTTTCCTTTACAAGTAAATATAGTTTATAACACTTGTTGAAAAGTAAATAGATAAGATTTTAATTCTTTTTAGGACAATGATTAATTGAGTTTAATTGAGTCCGATTTCATAAAGGAAGGAAAGACAATTTTACTCAAATGTCCTTTTCTGCCTCACGGCCTCAGATTGTCTTAGCATTGCAATCACTTTTTGTAGCGGCATGTTGACTATCAGCCTCCAAGTACTGCCCTGAGTGGTCCTACATGCCCCCCCCCCCTTTACCCTGAGATCTGATCCTGTCCAAGGTGAACGCTTCATGGCGACGATGACCCTAGAAACCAGGGGAAGCACAGGTGACCTCTGAGCCTAAATCAGCTCCCAGCTAAAGCACAACGCCTCAGTACTGAAGAGCTCTGACCAAGGTACGAGTCTAATTGTAATTTCATAGTAAAGCTGGCCGATGGATGCAAATAGCAGCCAGTATATGTACACTGAATAAACAATGTAAATTATATATGGTAAATAAAATATAAAGCGGCTACAATCTCCTATGTAAACAAACTTATGGCAATATATTTTAAAATATTTTAGGGTGAATCTCAATAAAACATGCACAGATCACATATCACTGCAAAATAACATTTAAAAAAATCATTTTTTTTTTCAAAAAGAAAAAGTTTATTTTTCTGACTATTTTAGATGTTTTACCCTTATTTTATGCCGATTTAGTATAATTCACCCAAACAATTACTAAAAGCATCCTCATTTATATATATTTGTGTGTGTATATATATATATTTATTTTTATATATTTGAAGTCTAAACAAGTACATTCTAGCCCCCCAAAAAACTCTTAAAACTACATTCTGTGACACAAAAACATTATTATTTATTATGAAACGGTTGGAGTTCTGATATCACTAGAATATCACACTCCTTTCAGCCAATCAGATTCGAGGACCAGAAAAAACTGTTGTGTGTATACATGCATATATATATATATATATATATGAAGAGTTTATTTGCAAAAACAGATAACTTTTTATTATGTTATCATGTTTTTATTATGGTTAGTTGTGTTAGTTAGCTGTTTTTTTAAGTAATTTTTTAACCCAGTCAAAATAACCCAGCTGCAGTTTGATTGAGATTAATTGGAATGCACAATGAAAAAACGTGATTTTTGAAAATTACACAGTTATCTGTTTTTGCTAATTAACTCTTTATACATGCATACATACATACAAACAGTATATATATATATATATATATAATTTATTTATTATATATATCATTGATGATTTGTTTTTAAATTCACATAAGTGTAATATATACATTTTTGTATTTAACACTAATTTACATAGCAAGTTAATAATAAATACAGTAAATAATAAATATAGTAAATGCATATTTAATACAATTAGCAATTTAAGTAATTATATTGCATTGAAGTAATGAGAATTGAGTGGAAATTGTGCTTAATTTGGCATGGACTTCGTCTGTAAGCAAAATATAATTGATAATTTCTTTGTTTTTATTTTGAGGTGACATATGACTTGGAAATGTTTTCGATAGGTTTTATGAGATTCGCCCTTTAGCTGATATGTAGTTTGGGTTAGGTTTAGATAGAAAATGAGAAATAATCTAAGCAGACTTGACTTTCTGCAAAGAAAATATCTGCAGCACAACTAAATAATTACCTTCAGAGAAAGTCCTCAAGCTACTGACAAATAATTGGTAAATATTTATCAAGTATAAGCCAGATATTTTATATAAGATTAGCTTTTGTATTTTTATACTAAAAAGGGGAGAATGTGTTGAGATTAGATAGCGTGAGGTTCATACTGTATGACTTGTTGAAATGAAGAATGAAGCCTGGGATCAGTTTTCTATGTGTTTCCCCCAGTGGATCTGAAGTGTGAGAGCGGCTTTCATTTCAAAGCATATATTTTGTTACGTTACATTTGACAGCACATTACACTGTACGTGTGAAGCACTTTGTGTCACTGGAACGTATTAGCAACGTATGATAAACAACCAGTTGGCGGTGAATAATAAACTGCTATTGACTGTTGAGATCAATATTGTCATTCATATTTAATGGCTTCCCAAGGGTTTGCAAACAACTGCCTAACTGCCATTGTTTACCTATTTTCTGCTGAGAAATATATATAGCTACAGCATATATAAGACGCTATAGTTGAGTTTGGTGGTCGTGTCCATCAGATGCCGGATACATACCTCATAACTTTCTTTTTCGTGTCTTAAAATGACTTCACTGAAGTAGAATAGACCCAAACTCTGATGCGACACACATCCGAGCACCATATGCTGTGTTAAAACACTGAGAAACATCCAAAATATATGTACAGAGAAACTGTGGAACTGTATATAAACTGTATGATCATGGATATGTTCATTTAGGGTATTTTTTGTAAGCTTTTTTTTTTTTTCTACCAAAAGCGTTTGAGAGATCTGAACTGCATGTAGATATCCTCTCAAAGTCTGCATGCAGAATCCTCTCTCTGTAAGTTCTGTTTACAAGTGTAAGATAGATGGATTTCTGTATTTTTTTTTTATAAATATAGTTGTATGTGAGTAGACGGGTCAATCGGATCCTGTTCACTGTTGTCTGATCTGTAACAAACCATTCAAGCATTCCAAACCTCTGAATTTAACATGTCCATTTTCATTAATGCAACATATAGAATGTATATATATATCTATCGACGACTTCGTGATAAAACAATAACAGTGTGAATGCAATGTTGACCAATAGAAATATATCTATATGGAAATGTTATAATGAAAAAGTTGTTTTAATGTTGAAAAAAAACCTCGTCTGGTTGTGTATGTACAAGAGACTGTTGGTTTTGAATGTTCTTGTGCTGTTTTTGTGACTATTAAAGTGAATATCTTCTACTACAGTCTTGTGCGCTAATTGTAATTACAGAAATGCTGCACTTTTTTGTAATTGTAAATGCCATTTTTTTATCCGGTATAAAATCTTTATTATGTCATATGCAGAAAGAAAAAAACTGATTCATATGGGGAAAAAAATAAATATACACATACTAGACAACGTTCGTTTTCAGTAGTTGGTGTACAGTAAGCATTTCAAGAATACAGTGTCAAAATGAAGCTGAAGATCCAGTTATTATAGAGTTAATCTCACGAAAACCTGTCAGGAATGTGCTGTATTTCACCTAAACATTATAAGGAATTACTGTTAATTTTTTTATTATTTTTGATAGGTCAAATTCTTAAAATTTCTCCTTTTTTCATTAATTTTGGGGCAAAATATGAAATATGCATGTTCACATTTTTCAAAGTTTTTTTTCCCTTTTAATTTTGGCACAAAGTATGAAATATGCAAGCACATGTTCAGAATCTTCAAATTTTGGAGCAAAATATGAAATATAAAATAACGTTCAAATTCTTTGTTTTACATTTTGGGGCAAAATTTTAAATATACAAACACATTCTAAACTTTTACATTTCTTAAATTTTTTTTTTTAATTTTGGGGCAAAATATGAAATATGCATGTTCACATTTTTCAACGTTTTTTTTCCCCTTTTAATTTTGCCGCAAAGTATGAAATATGCAAACACATTAAAATTCTTCAAATTTCTTTTTCAATTTTGGGGCGAAATACGAAATATACAAGCACATGTTCAGATTCTTCAATTTTCTTACATTTTTTCTATTAATTTTGGGGCAAAATTGTAAATATGCAAGCACATGTTCACATTTTTTTAATTTCTTTTTTTTTTTCTTTTAATTTTGGAGCAAAATATGAAATATAAAAGAACGAAAATATCTTCATGGAACATAATCTTTACTTAATATCCTAATGATTTTTGGCATAAAAGAAAAATCAATAATTTAATTATTGATTTGTTATTACTTTTTTTCTCTTTAATTTTGATGCAGAGTATTAAATATACAAGCATGTTCAAATTCTTCACATTTCTTACATTTTTTTAATTTTGGGGTGAGATATGAAATATACAAGCACACATTCTTGAGATTCACCATAAAGTTGTTTGCTAAATTGTACATAAATAGTTGAGCTTTTATAATTTACATTCAAATAGTTTAATGTAGCTGTTTAAATGTTTCTTGTAAACTGTTTTTGGCTTCATGTGTGGTGTGGCTTCGTCGCGGGATGCTATGAGCTGTGTGTGTTTCACAGAGAGATGTCAGACGACACGGGAAGCTGCTGAGCTGGTTTCCATTTGGCGCTTCGTCTTCCTCCGTCTGCTCTGATGTACGGCTGCTTCCTCAAGTCTACACACACACAAAACAGTACCCCCCCCTGATGAAGATATCGGAAGATTTTTGAGCTTTTCAAAAACTTGAAAGAAAGGGAAACATCAGAGATCTACACGGAGGAACTGAGGGAGGCACTGAGTGTTACAGAAGAGCATAAGTAGATGAAGAGCGATACCTTCAGAGACAGAAGAGAGGAAATGAGAGAGAGTTATAAAGCAGAAGTCCCATCACAGAAACCCGACTCACAGAGCAGACGAGACGAGCGCTTCCCAGAACGAGCCGTAAACGGCACGGCCTGCAGAGCTGAGAACCAGACAGACAGAGCGTGCAGAGAGAAACGTCACGGGAAACAAGACAGGCAGAATAAATACACAATATAGAACGTCAGAATGATTGAAGAAAGAATTAGAAAAGGCAAATAACTAGGAGGAACGAAGAACACTAGGAGTGTTCTGGCCCAATTGAATTTTATATCAATATACAGTTAGGCAAATGGACTATAAACAAATTTCAATGTATATATATGAATATTATATTTTTACATGTCTAATATTTGTAGAAATATTTCTGATATTTTTACAGTATAAATGGGTCCATGCAAAATAAAATAAATACAGTATATTTTTATATTTATACTTAATAAATACTATATATTTACATTTATAATGTTTAAAAAATATAAATGGGTCTTTATACAAACATTAAAATGAATACATTTCAATATATTGATTATAAATACCATATTTACTTTTAGATTTAAACTATAATATAAATGAATCTATACAAATGTTTATTATGTAAATATATTTCAACATATAATTTATAAAAACTACATTTGCATTATTTATTTGTATAGTATAAATGGGTAGTATAAATAGTATAAATAATTTTTCAATATATTTATATTACATATTATGTATAACTAGACATTTATACTATAAATAGTCATTATTATAAATCTGTATAAAATATTAGCATCTTTTTCTACTCACCATTCGAGTACTGTACATAAAACTATGGCAGTCAATAGAATAAAATAATTCTCATAATTTCTGACCATTCTTTATGAATGTCAGAATGTGCAAAATTTGCACCATTTATAATACAACCCCTAACAATGGTACAATCACATACTGATTATAATATTCAAAGTTAGGGCATTGGTTTTCTGTCTGTAAGTCTAGCTCAGCCTGACCTGTGATGATGTCCTCGATGGCTCCGTCTTTGCCCTCTCTCACGAGCGGCGTCATCTGCCTGCGCTTCAGCTCTGCGATCAGATCCACCTGAGGGAAGCGTGGCAGCGCCGGCATCTGAACACATCAACAAACCTGTGAGACCTAACCCTAACCCTAACTGTTCTCTGGGATTTCTGTCTCTGTCTGTCGCACGTTACCCTATTAGTCACTGCAGTGTTCACAGGAGAGTCAGAGATGTGTAAATCTGTGCCGAAATCAGTCTCGGAGATGTTCTTCTTGCGCTGGTCCTTCTCCTGTTCGGCCAGCTACAGAGAAAGAGAGACTCATCCATCAGTCAGCATGCTGGAAGAACGACTGGAAAACAAGTCACATACTGTCTATATACTAGATCAGGAGAAAAGGATTGGTGTTAGAAATAGTATGCTAGAGGTGGGATCTTCACGTGGGTTTTTGAAGTAACTATTGTTGAAATAACCTCTATAACAGGGGTGCCCAAACTCGGTCCTGGAGGGCCGGTGTCCTGCAGAGTTTAGCTCCAACTTGCCTCAACACACCTGACTGGAAGTTTCTATGCTTAGTAAGAGCTTGATTAGCTGCTTCAGGTGTGTTTAATTAGGGTTGGAGCTAAACTCTGCAGGACACTGGCCCTGCAGGACCGAGTTTGGACAGCCCTGCTCTATAAGATATTGTAGTATTATTTATATATACTTATAGTATTATTAAGCTTTTTCAGTTTTCATTTAAATTTTTGAAGTTGTCTTTATCGGTTTTTGTCATTTTTCTTCTTTTAGAATTTATTTGGAATTTATGATTTGTTTATTTATAATTTTTTTTAAATGTATGTTTATTGTAGTTTTAGTAATTGTATTACTTAAAACTGATTTATTTCAGTTAGTTACCAAAAGCAGCATTTGTAATTCTCAAATTTTGTTTTTGATTTTATTTTGAAGTTTTAGTCATTTTCTTACATATTCTTGTTCTTATGTATTCTTTATTTAGTCATTATTAGTAGTTCTGTCAGGACCACTATCGTCAAAATTATAGATACTTAGCATAACGTTTGGTTTGGCGGTATGGTTCTGTTCTGGGCAAAAAACTCCCTGCCCATCCATGCAGCCTGTCATGAATGAGCAGGGAGAGCAGCAATAATAACCCCCCTAGGGTTAACAGAACAGAACAAGGCAGATATCATTAATGTACTTGATATTTAAGTGTAACACTTTATTCAAGATAAAGGAGTCTGATTAGCAAGGAATATCAGAAAGCCAAGTCCTGACTGTGGCGAAAGGAGGAGCTGGGGATGGAGGAGGGTATAATTTGCTCCTGAGCAAGCGGAAAAGCTGCTGAATAATACTGAATAGAGCTTATATAGGAATGCAGCGATAGGTGTAATATTCCTATAGGTAGATGTGATCAGCTCATGCAAGCTTGACTCACGTGACCTGCCAGAACTAACGCTAATGCTTAATTAGTAGTAGCAGTATTTAAATATTTATCATTTGTTTTCATTTTTTATTTTAGTTTAGTAATTTTAGTACTTTATTTCAGTTAGTTGCCAAAGCAACATTTCTAATTTTCAGGTTTTTAAATCTACTATTTATCATTTATTTTATTTCAGCTTTATTATGAGTACTGAAAACAATTTTAATAGGTTTTTTTAGATAACAATAACAACCCTGGCTTATGTTGTGCTAAATATACTCAGATTATATATACTGTATATATATATATATATACAGATTTTAAATTAAGACTATTAATTTGTATATTGTCAAAACCAGTCATTTTAAACCAGAACCAGTACAATTAAAATAATACTCATATGTCATATGGAGGTTTTGAAACAAACAGAACTAATTTATCAGATCATTTCATGTAGGGTTAATGCACTGTCATAAATAAATAAATAGATTGTAAATAAAACAAAAATTATGGAGTACATTTTGAAATACCATTCAGACTTAAATTGAGGGTGTTACTTGCCATTTCTTTGTAATTATTTGTGAAATGTATTAGCAATTTCTGAGTGAAACTTGGTGCAAAATAATTTCTACACCTAATTTTTTTTTCTGCGTGTCTTTGTGATTTTAATCTCTCATTACCAGTATGATATATGCTGATGTGAAATAAGCACTGTGTAATAATTTCATCACCTTATATGCTTTGATAAACCTAGCAAAAACAGGGAAGAACACAGAAGGAGGTGTGGATTTGGGATCCTCTCCGAAATACTCCACCACTGAGTGATAGACCTCCTGTAGAGACACACAGACGATCCAGTCATGTAGAAGCTATTATTCACTGCTGTTCAGAAAAGATTTCACACAGAACTGAACTCATCTCCACCTCTGCAGTTTTGCTGTCTTTGACCACAGAGTCCAGCAGACTGCCGTTTTTGGACATGAAGTTTGTGAGGACAGCGCTGTCTTTCTGCTGGAGATATTCCTTACGAACCACCTCCATTCCCTTCTCCAGAGAGCGAACATCTGCAAGGATGCTGTCCAGAGAGACTGAGAGAAACATGCAGGTTAGTGTATACATATACAGCTTTCATTATTTCTATATTATTATTATAAAAATAATTATTTAAATTGTTTTAAATTAAAATAAAAGTTACAAATATAATAAATTAAAATATATTACACTTTTAAAAAATATTTTAGATTAAAATATTTTAGAAATAATAAAAAAATAATACACACTTAGAGTTGTAGTGGTGAGTTGATGTGAATGTGTTCATGTGCAACGCTCACCCAGAGCAGCTTTATCCAGACAGTGTAGTTCAGTGTGAAAGTTGTGCAGTTGAGGATATTTTTCTTGTATGATGCTGACGATGAAATGCAGGAGTGTCAGTTTTCGATCTGTGGATTTCATGTCCAGAAGCTGAGAGCCAAAATGTGAGAGATGCGTGATAAATTGACAACTCGTTTATCATGAACTGATCAGATTTAATGCAATGTAAGTCACTTTGGATAAAAGTTTCTGCCAAATGCATAAATGTAAATATTTTATGTGTATTTCATGTGTAAGTCAAATATGCTATTTAATTTAATTGAATAAGCTTACATGACATACATGATAAAAAAAATACAATTAAACAAAAGCAAATGAGACATGCATTTATTTTAACCTACATATATATATATATATATATACACACACACACACAGTATATTTATGACACAAAATTAGCTAAAATGACACTAAAAATGATTTTTCTAAGTTGTAAATAAAGATTATTGCACAATTTTTTTGTTGCAAGAAAATACTATTTCAGGGTTTTTTTTACTTCAAAATATTAAAAATATTTGTTATTTGTAAAATGTACTACGATTTTCTGAGTGAAAACTGTTTCATAGCAAATCCTACTACATTTCTTTTTCAGTGTATATACACAATGTGACTCATCTATTGAAAAGATAGATATTGGAAGTGACACTGATCAACTAAAACTGTAAATCTGCTTTATATGCCAAAATCTCATTTTGGTAAAGATGTTTTGTCTCACCAGGTCCAGACTTTGGAGTCGAAATCCATATGCTGATCCTCTCTTCCCACTGTTCATGTAATTCCCAAACGCAAGAATGATCTAGAAAAAAAAAAAAGATCAGCTTTCACTGCAGAAATGATTTTATGCCGATGAAAATGAATTCTCCTTACCTCTAGAATCTTCTTGAGTTTGCTGGAGGATTTGATTGACATGGATGAAGCGATGATGGCATTTAATTGCTGTAAAATAAGACCAGGATATTTTTTTTTTTGGATTTAAATTTTATGTTAAATTCAAGTATGCATCCTCCTAATATCATAGTCCCTTTCAAGGAAAGTCTGTTCACCAAGTCCTATCTAAATGAATGGGGTTATCCTGAAATCTCACAATTAAATTATATATTTCAAATCAGCAACAAAATACGAAATTAACTGCCCCATGAATGTTATCCCTTATGCTTAAATAGCATTAAAAATGCTTATTTTGTTCAAACTAGACCGAGCTTCAAACAGCAGCTCCGGTGATGCAATGACTTTACCAATCAGCGATTGGCTGTTTAATTCAGAAGGCGGGTGCTTTGCAGTTTCTCCCGTTCATAAGTAATAGGACTGAAGCGTCTTTGCTAATATATTTACTGACAGGCTTTAATAGCAGGATGCTCTCGCTGAAGTTGCCCATGAAGGTCAGCGTGCTGATTCTCTGTGCCAGACGCGGGGTTTTGCTGAAGGCCATCATGAATCGGTCCTCCTCCGACAGCTCCAGCAGGGGGCGTCCTTCATGCTCGTATTTCTCAATCAACCTCAGCTCATAATCAGACGGGATGAAACGCTCCAGCAGCTCCAGAAAGTCTGAGTTTAGCAAATCCAGATTATACCTGCACACAGAGAGCTTTGGGATTAGTTTGAAACATGCAAATTTTGGTTGCATCAAAATTGTGTCTGTGGTACGCACGATTGGATCGCAGTGCAGATCTGCGCGGTGCTCATGCCTCCTTTGCGCAGCGTGATGGCGAGGTTTTTGGCCCTGTTGGGCTCCAGTAGTGCGATTTTACTGGATGCTTTATGAGCCACTTTCACCTTCAGAGTGCCGACATCAACAGGAGCAGACTGAGCTTTAGTTTTGAACAACTCCTCAAAGACGTCCATATTCAACTCCTTCAGACAGAGTAAAGACAGGGAGATGAGTGACAGCAGCTTTAGTTTCTCAAATAAACTCTGATGATCAATGTTGAGCTAATTCCAACCACTTAAGATTATTCCTAAAACATTTAGCTTTTTCTTTTTTTTTTACATTAAAATAGCATGTATATATGTTTAAAACAAGAATTGTATTTTTCTTTTAAATATTGTATATATACATATTTTATAAATTATTAACAAATATAGAAATGTATTTTAGTAATGTAAATTATGTGAAAAATAATGCGTTTTTCAAACCACCAAGTATGAGAGCATGTTCTAGTACACCCCCAAAACATAATCAAGACTTTGTAAAAGAGCAGAATAGGACCCCTTTAAAATAACATTTATAACAAAAAAAATTATAGAATATTTTCTATATAAATACCTATTTTATAAATAATTCAAAAATATATTTAAAGAAAAAAACTACAAATGTTTCTAACAACTCTATTTTTAGGTGGGCCTGTTTAATATGCTTAAATAAAAAAATTAATAAAATGTATAAATATTAAAAACAAAAATTCTATTCATTTTTAAACAGTTTATATAAAAAATATTTTATAAATAATTAAACAATATATTTCAAGAAGCAAAAAGCACAAAGCAGCAAAGGTTTATATATAATAGGTAATAATCTTCAGGTGCCTCTATTTCATACATTTCAACAAGTCGAGTTAAAACACACACAGAACTGACCCCAAGCACACTTTCGTCATCCAGCTCTGTGAAGACGGTGCCGGCCACCTGTTCCTCCATTAGAGCCTGCCAGTTAAGCAGTGGCATGCGATACTTGGTCTTGATTGGCTTCTTACCTTTCACACCTTACACACACACACACACACACACACACAGAGAGGGAAGAAACACAAGCAAATTTTTCAGTGTAATGTGCACAGCTTCACTTTTCATTCAAAATCATTCCAACATCTTATAGTTTTGTTGTACAGTACATGACTGTCATCATTTCTCTCACCTGTCTTTACAGTTCCTGTCCTTCCAGGCACAGGTGAAGGGGGCGGGGCTACACTCATAGGGGGCGGAGGAGGAGGTGGTGGAGGGGCGGGGACAGGAGGAGGGGGCGGGGACTGCATCACAGGTGAGGCCTTTATTTCTGTTGTACTATTATCTTGGAGTTAAAAGAGAAGATAATTTTTTTTTAAATTAGCAGAAAGATAGTATTCATGGAAATAAAATATTCATATTAGCATATATTACATTGCTAGAAGTTTACAAAATAAATAAGATTTTATAATAATCTATAAAATTGTACAGAGAAGTGGTTGTTCACTTGTTTTGCTTCAGGACCCATATTATATTATATAATATATAACTGTATAAAATGCATTAATTAGGTTAACTTTTGTCTAACTGTATTTTAGTATAACTACTATTATAGGTTTTGTTAATATTTTGAATTAGTTTTGATTTTTACATTTTCTGTTTTAATTTTAATTTTAGTTTAAAAATGTTTTTAGTAAAAAAAAGTTGTTAGTTAGCTTTTGTAATTTTATTGTGTTTTTGTCATTTTTATTGGTTGTTTTTTTTATTCTTTATGGTAATTTTTATTTCAGTTTTAGTTATTTTAATACATCAAGTTAAACTAAATGAAAATGAGAAATGTTAAAGCGGAAATAAAATGTTTACATTTTTTTACATTACAAACGGTTTAAATGTATACATCGCAAATTCTTTTTTTATTATTTATTTATATTTGTTTTATTGTATTGCTTTAGTTTTAGTTAACGATAATAACCCTGTTTGGAAAGATTAAAGAACATTTCTTTAACACTATACAAAAGTGTATAGAACATTTTTATAAATAAAAAAGTATCATTAGAATTCTATAGAAATGATAAAGAAATTGATGCAAGTAATGATGTAATTGTAACAGTGGCTATATGTATTTTTGGATCTTCACCTGTTGTGTTAGCGGCTGGCATAATGTGTAATTCCAGAGAGCCGGATTCGGATCTGTCCATGCGGATCAGACCTCGATCCACCAGAACCTGGACCATCTTCTCCAGCTCGGTCAGAGCTTTAGCGGAGCGCTGTCTGTCTCTCTCTCGCTCCTGCTCTTTCTCACTGTGTGTCTCTCTCTCTTTCTCCTTCTGCTGCAGCTGAGAGAGCTGAGCCTGTGTCTCCTTCACACTGTCCTGGAAACACGCATTAAAAAGCTTCACAGCCTGGAAACAGGAGTAAAAGTAAGTGTGTGTGTGTGTGTTTTAGCAAAGTGTGTTACCTTCAGAAGTTCCACCTCTTTCCTACTCTGTATGAGTTGTTTCTCGAGTTCGGACGTCTTCTCCACAGCTTCACTCTCACACTGCTGCAGTCTAGTGTTTAACTGATATACACAACATACACTGAATGCTTTAATATGATTTAGTGTGTATATTTATTCATTTACATAAATGAATATGATGTGCAATATGTGGCATTAAACCAAAATAGAATGAAACCAAAGTGCTGTACAGGATAGATAGCTAGATAGATAGATAGATAGATTATTCTTTTATTATTATATATAATGCATATTGTTTTTATTGTTGTAGTCAAACAGCAGATACTGTATATATGTACTTGAAAACATTTATATCAGAACTATATTAGGACAGATTTCTATTAATATAGGTTGCAGTAACTGTGTGTGTTTTGGGTGTGTGTACCTGTGTGTTTTGTTCTTGTAGCTCCTCTAGATGTTCCATTATTGTGTTTTTGGCCTCGGCGTCCTCTAGCATCGCTCCAACATCAAACACATTATCCAGATACGCTTGAATCTGCACCTGCAGCCTCTCGCTCTCAGTGACAGTTAACTCCTACACACACAAAACCATTCAGACTGCATTTTAGGCTGCATTTATTTGATCAAATACACGGTAAAAACGAAGATTGTGAAACATTCTTAAAATTTAAATAAACTGTTCTCGATGTGAATATATTGCAAAATGTAATTTATTCCTGTGATCAAAGCTGAGTTTTCAGCATCATTACTCCAGTCTTCAGTGTCACATGATCCTCAGAAATCATTCTAATATGCTGATTTGCTGCTCAACAAACATTTCTGATTATTATCAATGTTGAAAACAGTTGTGCTGCTTCATATTTTTTCTGGAAACTATGATACATTTTTTAGGACACTCTGATGACTAGACTGTTCAAAAGAACAGCATTTATTTGAAATAGAAATCTTTTGTAACATTATAAATGTCTTTAGTGTCACTTTTGATCAATTTAATGCATCCTTGCTGAATAAAAGTATGAATGTCTTTCATTCTTTCAAAACAAAAAGGCAAAACATTAAACAGTAGTCGCTCACCTCCAGATAGCCGTCTAGTCCTAGTTGTGTAAACTCATGCTGTAAATACACTCGGAAGTTCATGTTCTCCACTGAGTGCACTACAATGTTGATAAACTGCATACAAGCCACCTAGAGGTGATCAGGGGAAAATATATTGATCAGTTTTCCTCACACTCATGATCCTACATTAAAAGGTCAATAACAACAGGATAAATGTCCTTAATCTATGTCTGGAATTCCAATGCATTATGTATGTTATGCACGCGATATGGTGAATTTGTGAGTGAATATTTTAATTATATGATTATTAATACGTATATACTTTCTGCTTGTCCTAAAGTGGAAAAGTTCTCAAGAATGACTGATAAATTAAGTCGATGTACAAATGGGCCATAAATATAGATGTCTGTCATGCTCTTTCGTCCTTTTAGTTGAGCTAAATACTGTACAATCAGTGTAATAATCTGATAAAACATGAACATTAATACATATGAAGCATTTTATATGTCCTCACCATGAAATCAATGTTGTTGTCATCATTTCTGAAATACTCCATGAGTTTCTCGAATCTGTTTTTCTCTCCACACACCTGCATGAACATACAGACACATTCACAGGTTCCTCAGAGACGACTGTTTACTGTATTTGAGTTTACTGTACGCTGCCTCTTACCAAGTACTTGACCATAAAGTAAGAACATTTTACTACATTTCGAGACCTTCAGTGATATTTGATGTCACAGGATCATTTATCATCTGAAAATATGTTATTGGCTTAATATTCCATCCGATATCTAATTATTAGTTCTTGCTACAGGAAGGCCGTGTTACATTTCAATGCAAAGTATGTGGATTCACAGAAACAATGAGGACATAAGGATGTGAAATCCCTAAGCAGAGAAGGTCTATTTGTTTCGGTTTTAGCTCTAGTTTGCGTAGTCCTTTCTGCTGTCACTGATATGCATCTGAATCATCTCCCACACAAAAATGTCTTTGTGACAATAAACGCACAGTCCTTCAAAATGACGTCTGTGTGAATGTATGAGGTTGCGAGCTGTGTATGATCTAGTTTTGTCATGTGCAGACGGGTGTAACGGCTGATATCACAGTTACTTGAGTTTAACAGCAGATCAGACACTTGTATCTCATCACGTGTGTCTGCGTTCATTCAGCATCTGAGAGAATAACTAAAGAGTTTGGGTTAGGTCTTTTATCCTTGAAATTAAACTATTAGACATTTTCTGATGAAATGTAAATATTTTTCACATATTATATTACAATATGATTACTCATGTATGTGGTCCTAAAAAGTATTTGGAGAGTTAAGCCATACTTAAAAATGTATGAATGAATGAAGTTTTTCTTTTCTTTTTTAAGAATTAAGAAATTTATTTGGATTTATTATGTCTGATTATATTATGTCTTGGTATATTATATCTGATTATATTTTATTACTTAACTTTTGTCTTTTTTATTATTTTTATAATACATATTTAGTATTGTACATTTTTTATTATTGATTATTATTGTTATATTTATTATTATATGTTTAGGTATATTGTATTTGATTACATTTTGTTAAAACAAACTTTATTATTATTTTAAAAATTATTATTATTATTGATATTTCATCATATTTTATTACACACAACTTTTTATTTTTATTATTTTTGACATTTAATATTATAATATTTTTTTCCTTTTTTAATTATGTTTTCCTTTTTTCATATTATAGTATTTTTTTATTACAGGTGCATCTCAATAAATTAGAATGTTGTGGAAAAGTTCATTTATTTCAGTAATTCAACTACATTACGATTTGGTATATTTGATTAAATTTGGTAATATATATTTAATATTGTATATATAATTATATATATAATTATATATTAATTATATATATATAATATATATTTAATATTGCAATATTTGTCTTTTTATTCTTTTTAGAACATTTTTGATTTCACTATGTTTTGGTATATTTTACTTATTTATTTTTTGATTAAGATATATTTCTTGTTGTTGTTTTTTCTCCCCACAGAGTTGAATTGTACACAATAAGACCAAGGAGACACATTGAAGTTGGAGAGATGATGATGATAAGAAGAGTGAGATGGATGAACAGAGAAAGAAGGCTAGTCTTTTCTTACCTCTTTGAAATTATTAAAGGCTGCAATAATCATTTCGTGACCTCCTCGAACCAAACAGACAGCAGCAAGGAGCTCCAGAACCAGAGCTTTAGTCCTAAACATGAACACACACGTATGGAAGTACAATATTGTAGAAACAAAACATTCAAAGCACACACACACACACACACACACACACACACACACACACACACACACACACACACAGGAGTGTTATTAAATATGCATTGTATTTCTTTGCTACTAGCAGCATAGAATGGAATTGTAAAATGAGTGGCAGTCCCTTGTAGTCTGATTGCTATTGTTTGTGAAACTATTTTTAACTTGACAAGCTTTCTAAAAAAATATGGATGCAACAAGATGTTAAAAATGTGAAGGGTGTTTCCTAAATTAAAGTCAATGATTTTTTTAAATACATTTATTTTTAGAATTATTTTTAGCACCAGTTCTCTGTTGATTTATTTGTACTAAAATTACCAGCATGCACATCCCTAGATGCATTTCATGTAGGTTTTTTCTGCTGCACCAAAATTTAGAGAGCTATTTTAGATATTTTACAGAGACTGTTTTCTCACCTGGCATTCTTGTTGTTGAGACTCAGGGTGATTTCATTGACACAGTTGGGATGTGCCATCACCTGATTAAACCCTAACTAACACACACACACACGCACACACACACACACACACATTAGTCAAGTAAAGAGATGAGACGAGACGAGATTAGAGGAGCAAGAGATGAGAAGTACCTGGTAGTTCATGATGGCACGGAGGCACATGATGCAGAGGTGCAGGTGGTTCTTCTGGCTGAGCAGACGCGAATATCTCAAAGCTTTCCTGAGCAAAATAAGTCATATTTATAAATATTTGTATTCAATATTAATTTTTTAAATATTATATTTTTTCTTTTTTTATATAATTAGTTTTTTATTTTATTATTTTATTTGGGATTATGTTTTATTTAAATATTTTTACATCTTTTTAGTATTTTTATTTATTTACTAATATACATCATATTTTTCTTTTTGTATATATTTTTTTCTTTTTATTGTTATATTTGATTATATTATGTAAAGATAGATCATGTGAAACCTGCTCACACGTTCATTGCGATATAGATATTTATGTTTACATATACAGTAAATTCTGTATGAAGAAATAGATGATTTGGTTCAAATAGGAAAAAAGTCAATATTTTATAGATAAACGAATTAATTAAAAGCAGAATTGTGTAATCTGCAACATCTGGAAACCTCAAAATCGTTAATAGTAAAAGTACTGTATGTGACAGAGACGCACACAAACAAACAAACTCTGTAACAGGAATGCAGTTGATCCTGATAGAAGTGATTGGATGGGTGTGCTTGTGTGTGTTTGATCACGTGTTTTGACCTCAAAATACATTGCAGACATGTTTGATGTTACAGTGATAGTGTTTCGCACGTGTGCATGGGTCTGTGAATGTATGTTTCTTTTTGTAGACTTTTTTGTCAGTGTGTGTGAAGCTGGAAATAGTAATGTAGAAGTTATGTTCAATATACAATTATTTGCGAATGATACGGAAATCATTTCAGAGTGGTTTATACTCTATAACTGACCTTGTGGTGAAGGGGCGACCTGAGCGTGGGGAATTGTGGGTAGGGGAGTTTGTCGCACTGGTGGTCAAATCTTCCACAGATTTCTCTTCAAAGCTTCCATTATCAGAGCTGTCCATTTCATATCTGTAAAACACAGTAAGCGTCTGTCTTATGATTCCATGATAATTAAACAGCTGTTTTCAACACTGATAATAATAAGAAATGAGCTACAAATCAGCATATTAGAATGATTTCTGAAGGATCGTGTGACTCTGAAGATTGCATCACAGGAATAAATGACATTTTAAAATATATTCAAATAGACAACAGATTTTTTTTTTCAATTGTTTTTTTACTGTATTTTTGAACAAATAAATACAGCCTTGGTGATACAATTCTACTAAAATCATCAAAAAGTAGTTTGACCGCCATATAGTGTTGCTTTGTTGTTGCTCAGGCTGATGAATATAATAGCAGTGTTAGCTAACTGGCATCAGAGGACTGGTTTCAGACATTGGATGGTCAGAACATGTTCTCTTCCCAGACGCCTTGTCACATTAAAAATTTAGGTTCCTCTATTGTGTCTTGGACAATGTGTGTGTGTGTGTGTGTGTACATACGTGACTGCACGTTGAGCAAAAGAGAGGTAGTCCACTAGCACGTCTAAACCCTTGTTTTCTACATTTAGAAACTCCTCAGCCCACCTGAACAGCCAGGGAGAACAATACAATGAAGAACAAAAGGAGCACAATTGAGATCAATTATGAGTGACAAAGTAATTACAGTCCAGTGTCGACACAGATATTTCCAGACTTCCAGGTTTCAGAAACCTGCATTTAAAGGAATAGTTCACCCAAAAATGAAAATTAGCTGAAAATGTACTCACCATTTACTCAGGTCTTCCAAGATGTAGATGAGTTTGTTTCATCATGGGAACAAATTTGGAGAATGTAATGTTGGAGAAATTAAAATTACATCACTTGCTCACCAATGGATCCTCTGTCGTGAATGGGTACCATCGGAATGAGTGTCTATAATCCATAATAATCCATACTGCATTGAAAAAGTACATCCTTTCCCATCAAAATCCACCAACATATTTGTTTTATACTGTTTTCACTTGTAAATGATGCTCAGTGATTTGTGCATTCGGTAATCTGTACATATTTCTCTTCTGATTCAGACAAGGCTGTTTTAGGCAGACACAATGGATGGAGAAAGCAATATTATGGATAGAGGACTCTTATTTTAGCCAGAAACAGTGGTTTGAAGTAAAAAAACTTCTTAATGACAGATTTGGCATGTGGGTTATTTGGGGAATTTTATCAGCTGTTTGGACTCTCATTCTGACGGCACCCATTCACTGCAGAAGATCCGTTGGTGAGCAAGTGACGTATTGCTACATTTCTCCAAATCTGATGAAGAAACAAATGCATCTACATCTTGGCTGGCCTGAGGGTAAGTACATTTTCAGCAAATTGGGGTGAACTATTCCTTTAACGTGATAAACTTTAAGTTTAAAAAAGTCTATTCATGTATTTTGTAATCAGGCCAGTAACATGCATTGTCATGTGAGGGCTCTTACCCGATGTGATTGGTGCGCAAAGAGATCTCCAACTCTCTTAGAACTTGTGTGGATTCTTGGACTCGCCTTTTAAACTACAAATCACACACACATATAATTTTATGAATTAAAATAATTTACATATTTCAGTTTAATAATAACTAGACAAGCTCTGTATCTCACTCTCAGATTTAAACACACACAAACATATATCTGTACCTTTCTGCCTCCTCCCTGCTCTAATACACTCTTAAGTTTCTGAATGTATGCTGACGGAGGATTCTTCACCTGGAACCGTTCCTGATGAGAGAAACCAGAAGGAATAGTAATCTCAGCTTTAAAGAGGATTTTTTCCCTGCACTTTTTTCAAACCACATATACAATTAGTCACATTTCTTGTATCAGAAGCAGTTTAAATAATTTTTTTCATAAACATTTTCCACCCTCATGATCTTTAATGTTTCTGTACCTTTAAGACGTTGATGTGTAAATGCTATGATTGCCAGCCACTTGCTGAATATTTATTTATTTATGTGGTCATATGGTGGTGATGTGATATCATTTCAATAAATGCTCTGGGTGAACTGGAGAGAAAGGTTTTTTTTTTTTTTTTTAGTTTTTAAGGAGCAAGGACAATTGTGTTTTTCATTATATGTCCCCTTTAATGGTGTGATATGTGGTTTAGGGTAGTAAAAACAGCTTTATGGTAAATGAAAATGTGTAAAAGGTAAATGTTTTTATGTTTTTGCCCTGAACTCACCTGGTCACACACTAACTCCCATTTCTTCTCGTTGTCGTACTGACAGAGCAGCTTCACTTTGTCAGGTGGAAGATTCATGGAATTCTACAATCACAGAGCAAGAGACAAATCAACATCAACCTTTTTGTAAATCTGAATTCATTTATATTAATTCTACAGAGTCATTAGTTCTATTGCATTGAGACAAACTCTTAAAAATGATTTTTACAGCACTTTTGGGCTCAGCAAAGAACTTTATTGCGAAGCATTATTCATGGTTGAGTTTTTTAGAGAGTAAGAGTTTGGAGTGTTTTTGAAAGAACGCTGCATTTATTTGATCAAATATACAATAAAATTGTTAATATTTTTTTGTTAAAACTGAATCAAACATTAAATAGTTCATAAAACTGAACTGATTCTTTTTCTTAGAATTCTTTGACAAAAATAAAGCTCAAAAGAACAACATTTGAAAATTTTAAATAGAAAAATGTTCAATGTATCTGCTGTCACTTTTGATCAGTTTAACGTGTCAATACTAAAGAAAAGTATTAATTTCTATTCACAAAAAAAACAACAACAACGCCCTGCCAATCACCCATAGCACCCAAACATCTCAGTGGCAAGTTTTGCACAGTCCACATTTTCTTCCGATCTAGTTGTAATATGTTCCCAGACTATTGCTATGTTTAAATGCAGAGTTACTGTGGCACCAGTCACACGTTACACTTGTTTGCAGATGGTCACATATGAACTGAGTAAGCGGCTGTGTCTTGTGAGCCGGTTTACGAGCAGCGGACAGATCACATGTATAATGAGGTATGCTGACTCTAAGAATGCCCTTTCTGAACCGGCAGAATAGTGCTGTGTGAATGTCCTGTTGCTATGACGATCTCCTAAATTATTTATGAACAGCATGAGTGTTTGCATTTGTGTTACACACACACACACACACTGTTATGGCCCTACAGAATTACCTAATCAGTGACTCATCTGAGCATCGGATGATACTGAACACACAGTGTGTGCACGCTGCATGTAAATCCCCTAAAATGTTATGAAAATCATCTTCAAGGTCATCTTCCATTCTCATTTGCTTGCCGAGTTTGCATTTACTTGATCAAAAATACAGTAAACACAGTAATATTGTGAAATAAGTTTTCAATTTAAAAACTATATTTATAGCTTACACTATTCCTATGTCATTGGCTGGAACGACACTCTCGTGAACACGAGTACGACAGTTAGCGGAAGCTGGAGATTACGTTTATAAAGTTTTAAATAAAGATATTTTTCTTACACAAATGCATCTATTCGCTTCAGAAGGCCTTTATTAACCCCCCGGAGCTGTGTGGAGTATTTTTTATGATGGATGGATGCACTTTTTTTGGGCTTCAAAATCTCAACACCCATTCACTGCCATTATAAAGCTTGGAAGAGCCAGGATATTTTTTAATATAACTCTGATTGTATTCGTCTGAAAGAATAAAGTCATATACACCTAGGATGGCTTGAGGGTGAGTAAATCGTGGGGTAATTTTCATTTGTGTGTGAACTATCCCTTTAAGTTTAATACTTAGGAATATTGGTTTGTTCAAATCTCTGACTATGAGCAACATTAAGAAAACACCACTGATTAAATCATTCTTTTTTGGTTTGATCAGGTGTTGCTATTCCCTCAGAGGCATTTTGGGAAATTTCATCCTCATATTTCCACATGCCCTACTGTTTTTGTTGTTGTTTTTCTTTACTTAAAAAGTGGTTTTACTTTCTGCATACAGCTGGTGAGATCCTTTGACAGAATGAAACAGAATGTTTTGCTGTGAAAGATGACGGGAATTCTCAGTATTTGTTTTGTGTCTGATTCCTTGGCTGTATCTTTCAGCTGGTAGCTCAGGAATCTTATCATTTGTTTTGGGAACTTTGCAAAAGATCTCAACGATCTCTATACTAATATTTAGCCTTTCTATGACCCGCCTATGAGCCCCAGACTGACCAAAGACTCAAGAACTGTATACTAAAAAGCCAAAGCAAATACACTTAACAGTCTAAATACCTACAGTGGGTACGGAAAGTATTCAGACCCCCTTAAATTTTTCACTCTTTTTTATATTGCAGCCATTTGCTAAAATCATTTAAGTTAATTTTATTTTTTGGTTTGATCAGGTGTTGCTATTCCCTCGGAGGCATTTTGGGAAATTTCATCCTCATATTTCCACATGCCCTACTGTTTTTGTTGTTGTTTTTCTTTACTTAAAAAGTGGTTTTACTTTCTGCATACAGCTGGTGAGATCCTTTGACAGAATGAAACAGAATGTTTTGCTGTGAAAGATGATGGGAATTCTCAGTATTTGTTTTGTGTCTGATTCCTTGGCTGTATCTTTCAGCTGGTAGCTCAGGAATCTTATCATTTGTTTTGGGAACTTTGCAAAAGATCTCAACGATCTCTATACTAATATTTAGCCTTTCTATGACCCGCCTATGAGCCCCAGACTGACCAAAGACTCAAGAACTGTATACTAAAAAGCCAAAGCAAATACACTTAACAGTCTAAATACCTACAGTGGGTACGGAAAGTATTCAGACCCCCTTAAATTTTTCACTCTTTTTTATATTGCAGCCATTTGCTAAAAAAAATTTAAGGGGGTCTGAATACTTTCCGTACCCACTGTATATCTATACACGTCAGACCAATGAAATCATGTTTTCTGTGAAAAGTGAAAGGAAAACTTTTGTACCTCTTGTATGAAAATAATCGGCTGTTCTTCTGGACTTTCTATTCATCAAAGAATCTTGAATCCTCACAGTTTCCACAAAAATATGAAGCATTACAACTGTTTTCAACATTGATAATAAGAAATATTTCTTGAGCAGCAAATCAGCATATTAGAATGATTTCTGAAGGATCATGTGACACTGAAGACTGGAGTAATGATGCTGAAAATTCAGCTTTGATCACAGGAATAAATTACATTTTAAACTATATACAAATAGAAAACCGTTATTTTAAATAGTAATAATATTTCACAGTTGTACTATTTTATTGCATTTCTGATCAAATAAATGCAGCCTTGATTAGCAGAAAATAAACAAATATTTTAAATATTTAAAAAATCTTACCGACCCCAAACTTGTGAGCTGTTGAGTATGTGACATGTAAAAGTTACATCCAAAACATCATGTTTGACTATTGCTGTCATTTCATTTTTGCGCATATTAAATTACAGTTCTTCACTAAGTATGGCACATTAGCATGTCACAGTATCCTAATTTGCAAAACAGGTCAATGGAAGAAAAAACTGCAATCTGCAGAAATATTGCTTTAGGGCAAACACACACACACACACACACAGTCTCTCTCAAACAGTCTTCCTTTATGGAATACCTGCAGTGCAGACAACTCCATTGATTATAATTGTCAAGCTTATAATTGTCAGCTTGCATGTGTCGTGTAGACAGTGTTATCTTTGCATGTTTTAATTCAGATCTCATAGTTTCTTTTGTCTTTATAATAGCTGACCCTTTCTACCCGTGAAATAAGGACAAGGAGGCTGGAGAAAAATAGAATCAAGGACAAAACACTTCCGACTCTCGCTTTATTTTTCTCCCGTTTCTGAACACATCATCTGCCCTTTCTTTGTCCTTTCTATATGTTCTATCCTTGAAAACAGTTAAACAGTTTTCAGGACAAGGTCAGCTAACATAACTGCATCACATGTTATTTTGAATCCTCAAAATACTCTAAATGTTTATATGCAAATCTGTACACCAATAATTTATGCGTCAATGATCAATGCAGCATACTGTATACTGCAGTGCATGTGCAGAGTGTAATACACATGTTTATTCAGAGCCGTCATATCACTTTACCTTCAGCAGAATTATGCTAGAAGATTATACTGTTTTCAGCTTATCATATTTGCATGAGTTTTTTGTATATTTGTAAGCCGAATCAGGTACTTTTATAATCACCTCAAGGATTTTATAATATATTTAATTAATTAAAAAATGTTTATTATATTTTTAAGACACTTAAAAAAGGGTTATTAACTAAAACTGAAACTAAATTAAAACAATTAAAAAATTATTATTATTTATTTCAGCTGGTTGTCAAAGCCAACATTTCTCATATTATTTTAATTTAACCTGATGTACTAGAATGTCTAAACTTAAAATTGAAATAAAAATGAATAAAAACTATATATATATATATATAAAACTTTTAATGAAAATTAAAATATAAAAATGCATTTTTTTGAGTATGAGTTTTCTCATACTGTTGTTGTTTTCAACCATCAGCCTATTTTTTTATGACTAATTTCTGCAGTAATAATTATATTGAAATACATTTAGAGCTGACTTTGATTCATTGTATCTCATAGATTTTTGTCCTCAGTGTTTCTAGATCAGCTGAAGGCTGGACTACAGCTGAAGATGGATGGTTTGTCCTTTCGATAAGTGGCCACATGCAAAATATCAATAACTGAACGGGCCATTTGTATAATTACAGGCCTGTCGTTTTTGCAGATGTTTTGCGCTCCTCCCCTTGGCAAGGCTATGTAGAAAGCATCAGCTTGAGTGTTTTAAAAGCTATATAACACATGCATGTGCGAGCAAGGACAAAACTGTTGCTTTTATACACATAAATTCAGCCTCACAAAGAAAATAATGCAGAATTCTCTGTAAATGTGTATTTGCATGAGCGTGTGTGTGTATGCCCACTGTTATGCAAGACTTTTGTTTATTGCTTATCCAGTTTTTAATTGAATACTTGTAACTTTTACTAAACAAGCTCACAGGTAATTGCACTGAAGCTTTGCGATGTAATATTTACATTTTGTACCCGACTAGGTGTGTTTTTGAGTGATTGCTCTTTTAATTGTGTGTTTTATCACGAACATGCTGCTGGTGCTGCTTGCATTATTTGCATTCTATTTCCATTATACAAACAGCATGTCCCAAACACTCTTTCTCCGTAGGCATTGTAGATGCCTGCATGCGCACTTTAATACTTAGATGGCCTTTCACTGCTGTAAGATGGGAAAGTGTGGAGTGCTTATCTGATTTAGGAACAGCATTAAGGATATTGGCAGAGTAAATTAATTAACATGGAATAAATTTACCAACAAGCACTAGAGCCAGACTTATTTAAGTTATATAAAGAGTAAAACATTGGCTAAATATTAATTTTAAACACAGGTACTTGTGTAATGTGGACTGTTGGATTTGGTCTTTTTAGACTGAAAACCACCACTACTGTGAATCTGGTTCACAGTTTTTTTTAAATTAGACTAACTAGTTGATAAGTAGGTTGTTCCAGGCCTTAACTATAACCGGCCAGTAGGCCAATCATTTTTGTGCTGATATAATGTATTATTTATTGTGGTAAGGTGTGTGGAGTTATATAATCATAATACTTTTAACCGACATGTTTATTAAAACCCTTGCCATTTTTTTTTCCATACAGTAGGACACAAATGAAGATGTTAACGGCTAATATGTGATTCCACAATGACCACAACTGTCAAGAAGATTTTCAGTAAATAATGACTTAAATTTCTGTCTGCTCCTCACATATAGCTATTATATATTTGAAATATGGTGTGTGGAACTACTTTAAAGGTGAAAATTTAAATTGGCTGTAAATTTACTCACTCTTAGGCCATCCAAGATGTAGATGAATTTGTTTCTTCATCAGAATAGATTTGGTGAGATTTAACATTGCATCACTTGCTCACCAGTGGATCCTCTGCAGTGAATGGGTGCCGTCAGAATGAGTGTCCGAACAGCTAATAAAAACATCACAATAATCCACACCACTCCAGTCCATCAGTTAACATCTTGTGGTGTGAAAAGCTGCGTGTTTGTAACAAACAAACATATCATTTAAACATTTTTAACTTTAAACTGTTACTTTCAGCTAAAATATGAGTCCATAATAACACTTCCTCCAGTGAAAAAGTCCATCCCCTCTTGTCCTCTCCCATACAAACCCAACAACGTATTTGTCTAGATCTTTTTTGGACTGTTTCCTCCTGTAAACGGTGCTTGATCTCTGCATATTTCTCTCCTGATTCAGCTTTTCACTCCACATGATGTTAACTGATGGACTGGAGTGGTGTGGATTACTTGTGGATTATTGTGATGTGTTTATCAGCTGTTTGGACTCTCATTCTGACGGCACCCATTCACTGCAGAGCATCCATTGGTGAACAAGTGATCTGAACGAATCTGTTCAGATGAAGAAACAAACTCATCTACATCTTGGATGGCCTGAGGGTGAGTAAATTTTCCCAATATTTTCATCTTTGGGTGAAAGATTTCTTTTAAGATGCTTAGAGCAAGAAGGCTATACCAGTTAAGAATGGTGTAACGGTGAATAAATGACAGAATTGTAATCTTTGGATTAACTACCCATACTACTTTAAACTAAAAATGTATTAAGCAGCCAGTGCCACACACTCACATACTGTACACTCATCATAAATGAGATGCAGATGATACAAGTAGATAAAGCTCATGAAAAACACCTAATGATGCATTAAAGTCTCCCAGCTGCACAATTACAGCCTCGCTGATGCATAACACTCATACTCTGGGAGATTTGACAGATTTCACAAACATGCATATGAGTGCACTCACATTCCATCACAGTCTACAACCTAACGTGGTACAACTAGCTGTATTATATAATTCAGATGGTTGCTTTTGCATGCAAAGAGATGCATATCATGGTGCATATCAAACATATTTATAATTACTGCAGTGGAGCATCTCAGCTTCAACCACACATACAGTACTGTACTTGAACATGCTGTTTTTCTACATTCCAAATCAGCAAAACACTTAAAAAGTAAATGACATATTAGAGCTGAAACCCCTTTTAGTCTACTGCATTATGGGATATTTTGTCATGTACGTACCAACACCACGCTGAACCTCTCCTCTAATTCGTCCTCAGGTGGTAGGGGCAGTTTAGGGGCCGGTGGCTGTTTCTGCCCATAGGTGCTGAGGGGCCGTTTGGCGTCCCGTCCCGGTGACATCTCCAGACTTCCAGCTGCGTTCCCCATGGCTGTATGCAGAGTTACACGCAGAGGTACACATATACAGTCCAGATAATC
Source organism: Sinocyclocheilus grahami (assembly GCF_001515645.1). NCBI lineage: Eukaryota > Metazoa > Chordata > Actinopteri > Cypriniformes > Cyprinidae > Sinocyclocheilus > Sinocyclocheilus grahami. The sequence goes on along the minus strand of NW_015505198.1, from coordinate 754,889 downwards.
TAGATGTTGCTCAGTGAAGTACAACTACAACTTTACACTTGCTGACTGATTCTAAAAACTTGAGTATGAGTTCTTGTTTAGTCCCAGCAGTTTAAATCCAATGGTGGGACACTTCGGAAACGCAGATAAAATCCAGCTTGGATACTATAGAAATTAGTACTATTAAATCCATAAAAGGTTGTGGTTTTTACATAGTTGCTGACTTGTTCAGGTTCTTTCAAGTCTTCTGATGGCGTTGTCCATTTGCAGTAGGCAAAACCTACAAGTTGTGTATACAGACAGAAAAATGACACCAGTAGGCGAGGCTGTTGTCTATTCGGATGTGTCTTAGTCGTCTTCTGGTCTCTGCGACATCTCTCTGCTCCATCCTGGAGTGTGTAGTTCAGGTAGGGAGGAGAGGAGTGAGTGATGTGGGAGAGTAGGCGGGGACTGGGAAGCTTCTGGGTCCTAGTGCTGGATCTGTAGTCTCTCATCTGTGTGTGTGTCTTATGAACACCTGATACTGACTCAGATGTCCACCTACAACCGGAGTCTCGAGTTACTTGTTGGTGTTTGTTGCTAGGATGCTAAAGACAACCAAATTACAGTGCACACACTATGAATGACTTCAGACTTGTGCAAATAGTTGTAACTGCGAATCTGTAGTGCCTCAAATACAAAACAAAAACAAATAATATATAAAAATAAATACATTTTTATATATTTATAATTAATTATAATAATTATAATTGTTTGGGGTTTATATGATTTTTTGTTTTATATTTATGAAACGATGAGTCCCTTATGCGCAACAAAAACATTAATATTGTGAAATATCATTACAATTTCAAATAACTTTTATATATATATATATATATATTAAAATGTAATTTATTCCTGATGTAAAGCTGAATTTTCAGCATCATTACTCCATACTTCAGTGTTAAATGATCCTTCGGAAATCTGCTGATTTGCTGATCCAAAAAAAACAAAAAAAAACTTTTTTTATTAATTTCAATGTTTGGAAACAGATGAGCTCCTTCATATTTTTGAGGAAGTTGTGTGATTATTTTTTGTGTGTGAGTGTGTCATAATGTCACTTTTGGTCAATTTGATGTGTCTGAAGAATAAATATTATTTTCGTAAAATATCATATATATTTGTAAGTCGCTTTGGACAAAAGCGTCTGCTAAATGACTAAATGTAAAACTTATATAATGTGTATAGAATTTTAAGAAACACATTTGATGGATTTACTAGAGAGTGCACTATAATTATGTCCCTGCAGTGTTCATTTGCAATGCAAATGGAGCCCTAGTAACCATAGTAGATGTAATAGCCTCAGCGAACACAGCTGTTCCTTTACACTGCGTCTAAGGATTCATACTAAATATGTTCATTTTTAACATATCCTTTTATTATGCTGTAGGGTGCTTTGAATAGAAGTCTTTGTTATACGACTACAGTAGGCTTACTTACTATAATATGTTTTATTATTCATCTTGTTGTTTAAAGATCAACCTAACATTTTATGAATGCTGAAATGCACACACAAATAGTTATTTCTTCAAAAAAAGATTAAAAGTTTAAAAGAGTAAAAAGGTTACACAGTAGCAGGGGGGTGCGATGGGTGCTTGAGCACCTGCCCCTTTTCCCCTTGATGCCCAAAGTGCCCTTTTGTCAAGGCAGTTTTTATTATTATTATTTTTTTGTAATTAAACATCATTTTGTGAAGGCGTACCCAATCTAACTATTAGTAAAATGAATTCATAATAATTTAGTCGTAAATAAAATTATCCACATGATGATGACCTTTCACTTGACGATCTCATCAGGGACTATCCCTCACGTTTAGACACCTTTAATGTAGGGCACTAGGATGCCTATATAACGTCCGTGGCTGCCGGTAAGTGGAGTTCTAATAAGATCTTCTGTCCTAATGTACCACTCACTGATGCCCCACTATGGAGAGTCCCTGAACCACTTATAGACTTGAGCTTACTAGACAAGCCCAAAGGTGAATACATTGGAAAGGAGGTTAATGCTATTCTAAATAATGCATTTTATTCAACATTACAAATATTTACGGATGGATCTAAGGAACCTGTTAATCAAAAGGTTGGAATAGGTGTATATATACCAGAATTTAAAGTACGAATTAGTTTGAAATTGCCAGATGATTTATCAGTATACACTGCAGAGCTAACAGCTATAATAATAGGACTACAGTGGGTTGAACAAGTCAGACCAAATAAAGTGGTAATATGTTCAGATTCATCTTCAGCTTTAATTAGTATAGCACATGCGAGATCAGACAGAGAAGATTTATTAATAGAAGTGTATCTATCTTTATACAGATTGAAAGAGGCTGGAATAATGGTATATTTTTGTTGGGTGCCAGCACATGTTGGGGTATCTGGTAATGAAGTTGCTGATAAACTAGCAAAGAAAGCACTAGACAAGATGGAGGTGGATGTTAAAGTGCCTATGGGAAAAAAGGAGGCAAAGTCGCTTTTAAAGAAAAAGTTAATGAATAAATGGCAAATTAGATGGGATAATAGCAGCACAGGGAGATGGTGTTATAATATTACGCAGACAGTAGGGAGGATCAATTGTCAGGGAAGAAATAGGAAAGAAGAGGTGTGGCTGTGTAGATTAAGACTGGGACATACAGGTTTGAAATCAACACTGGCATTTATGGGTTTACATGAAAATGGGTTATGCGATGTATGTGGTGTATCTGAAAATGTATATCATGTACTTTTTAGGTGTAGTAAATATAGTGTATATCGTGACATATTATTTAGTCACTTTGAAGATATTTTAGGAAAAGGTTTAATGGATAGACAGGTATACAGAGCACTAATTAAATATATCTATGACTCAGGTTTAGGATCTAGATTATAATATGTGTGTGGATTGGAGTATTCTACCTAATCTGGGGCATGAAGAGCTAATTGTGAGTGTTAGAGGAGTTGAACACACAGCGCTAGCATGAGCATGTGATCTGAGTGCGCCATAGTTTGGAGAGAATAGGAAACATCCACCAATAGGTTTTTTTTTTTTACTGAAAATTTCAGACTCATCACCTATGAAAGTGATAGTGAAAGGCGAAAGGCGATAATGCTCCTAAGGAGTTATTGGCCATAAAACAAGAAGACGAAGTGGCATTCTCAGCGGAGCGGTGTGCTTGTATACTTATATTATTAAATGATTATAAATTATTATTATACTAGAACTGCGTGAAGAGAGCATGCACTGCTGTTGTTTATATTGCTGTTTGTAGCCTGTGGAAGTAATGTTAGCTGCAGCAAGGGGCTATAAAATTTTTGTTCAATATTTTCCTAATGACAATTTTATGATCGGTTTATAAAGGCTACTACGCACCTTTTCCCCATTTTTATCACAGAATAAGGCAGGAAATTTATAGTTTCTATAGGCTACTAAATGATATGTCAATCAGTACTGCATTATTCATAAAGTTTATTTATTACCTGGAGATAACTTGAAAAACACACCTAAACCGTTTATTTTCGCAATGTGTTTATTGTCTTCACGTTTTTTTCTGTTTTTTATTCAGCTCAGCTACAGCCGGATGCTTTTGTCCATATCAGGGTTTCCTGTACATCATAAGTCATTACTTCTATGAGTCTGTTTTGGACTTTCTGCACGAGAGCGCCCTCCGGCTTCGAGTATGAAATAAACATGCACTGCATGAGAGTGTTGAGCCTCCAGATATTCACTTCTCCTCATTTTGGATACCAATAAAACGTCAGGTCATGCATAGACTTATCGATACGGTCTCTTTGAATTTAAATCTAGAAACCTCTACGTGAACACACCTGCCCGAATAAAGTGTGGGGGACGAAATTACATTTCTTTAAAATTAAATATTAAATATGCAGCTAAGGTTCTACACAATAATATATAAACAAAGGTGCCTGTTCTCGTTTGTTCTTGCTGTTTGATTGGGAAAAGTTTAAAGGTCTTCGAGGGGTCTTGTCTTTGTTATCTGACTAAAAACTATTACTTTGAACTTTTTTTTTATTACAGTGTTTATTTTAAAAACGTAGATTGCCTTAAAAATAATGATCACAACCCTGATAAAACAGGCTTATACTGATTTTCTCATCCTCCGATTTATAGGCTACTTATCAATCCTGTTTTTATCATCATTATAATTTAAAAAATGAATAAATTCAGAAGAGGATTATAATATAATTATATTTTAAATAAGACAGAAATGTTTTTTCTACAACAACAGTAGGCTAGTGTTTACAACAGCAAAACCACCATACCCTGTAAACTCAATAATAATAATAGGCCTAATTTAATTCAATTTAAATGCAATTAACTATTTATTTAACTTCTGTTCTGTGTTTCTTTTTCAAAACTGCGTCACGGCATTTGCTTCTATCAATACAGAAGCATCCGTTTCGATACATGTCTCAGCAAGGAGCACAGCCCTATTAAAAGCCGTGCTCAATGTGCCCCTTTTATACTTTGAGCACCTGCCCCTCCAAAGGTCTCTGCACGGCCCTGCACAGTAGCGCCTGCAAATGAATGCTTAATACATTAAAACAGTACTGAGCAATTGCGCCACCTACTGGTTCTCCAGCAAATGTGAACAATCCATTGATGGCAGATTCACTGGCTGATAATGCGGTATGAATTTATGGATTCATGTCTCTGTGTGTGTGTGTGTGGATTGACATCATGCACAAATGTGTTTAGTGAAGTTAAATGTGAAGGTGATATTATTTTTGGGAAGTTTAGCAAATCTCCCTTTTTAAATGTACAAAAATGTGCTTTCTCTTTATTTTGCCTCTTTGTACAAAGATGTTTTTTTTTCACCTTTTTGAATTTGAATCATTAAAAAAAGAATCTGTTGGTCTGTGAATTATGATAGTTTAACAAATAAATGAATATAAAGGAAGCAATTTTTTTAATGCAGCATAAAATTGCAATAAGGCATGCCAGCTTTGACAAAATTACAGTAATATGTTTCTTTAGTTCAGAGTATATATATATATATATGAAGTGTGGAGTATGAAATGTCTGCAGGTGTTGATTCAATAAAATGGACTGACAGGAAGTTCATTCCAGAACAGCTGGCTTTCATCAGATGGACAGAAAAAATTAAATAATCTTCTTTGGTGAATGGTGGCTTGTCTTCTGGGACTTTGGAGGCTGGACTGCAGAAAAGTATAAAACTGCAGAGTTTGAGTTAGTGTTGCACAACTCCAAGTTTAAGTGTTGCACAACTCCAACTCCAAGCCACATGGAAAGAACGTACTAAGAACTTTATAAGAAATTATAATAGTAATATTCTGTGTCTCAAGGAAAATTTCTGTGTGAGAAGATTTCAAAGGTCAGTTTAACTTTTTTCAGCCATAATCAGGCAATTTATTTTCTAATGAAAAAAAATACATAAAGTATTTTATTGGTCATTCAAAATATATAAAACTGGTTTATAATGCTTAAATTATTTATTGATATTTATCATCTTATTGTCTTCTGTATGTTTTCTCTTGGATTATTCATTTCTGCTTGGAAGGGTAATATATATTTTTTCTTAAATCTCAATATTTTTTGATGGAAGAATAATATTTAATTATGTACATGCACCAGTATGTATTACTAAATATAATATGGAAACATTCGGTTTAATTTTTTTAATGATTCATGCAAACAATTTGTGTCAGGGAAAAACACGGATTCAATTTGCAGGTTCAACTCAAATTTATTTAAGTCTCAAAACACAAAACTCGGCTGGGACTGAAGACCAGAAGCCGTAATTCAGGGCAGAGATTAGAGACAGGAAGAGGGGAACAGTCCAAACGAGCCTCCAGTCACTCCAATAGGCAGAGAGGCTAAGGCATAGGGAGATCAGCGCACAGAGTCCCAGCGTCTGTTCTGACGCAATGTCAGAGTAGAGAGAGAACAGCGCACAGGGTCCAAGCGTCGGTACTGACGCAACGTCAGGGCAGAGAGGGGCAGGAGAGGAGAGGCCGCGAAGCACGGTTCTGGTAATGCCAGGGCAGGAACAGAAATCGAGTGAAACAAGAGGCAGAGAGCGAGCAGAAGACAAACTGAAAACACTAAACTGTACTTAGAGCCTATGAAAAACACGGCAGGACAAAACACAACAATCTCCCCAAGAAATAACCCAGAGAAACGCTATCAGGTGTTGGGAGCATTTACAGCTTCTGGTCTTGATTTGGTGGAACAGACATACCCTGTTCATGCTCTTCGGAGACGGTATGCACATCTAAGGGGAGTTCCACTACAGCCATTTCACATGGTGCGTCCGCTGGTACTCATTGGTTCAGACCAAGTTCATCTCATCACTGCCAAAGAGCCTATTCGCCAAGGCACCAAAGGAGGTCCAGTAGCAGTCCATACAGCTCTCGGGTGGACTCTCCAAGGAGCAGTAATGTGTACCACAGACCAGGCACCAGTGCAGCAGTGTTTCTTTATCTCCACTGCCCACCCAGATGATCTTCTCTACAGAAATGTGGAAAGGTTATGGCAACTGGGCATGTTGCCCTTTCTCAATGAGAAGTTGGTGGTCCAGTCCAGATAAGATAACAAGGCTATGCAGCTGCTTGAGTCTCAAACGCAGCAAGTCAGTACAGGGTGTACAACGTTACGCCACCACTCTTCTGTGGAAGCCAGATGCACTTAAGCTCAAGGGGTCTATGCAATCTGTTCTTGCAAACCTGAGGAGTACTGAAAGGAGACTCCAGAAAGACCCTGAGAAGGCCTCAATCTACTCAGGAGAGATTGCCAAGCTCATCGAAGCAGGTTATGTAGCCAAACTCAACCAAAGGGAAGCAGCCCAGGCAGAAGAATCATGGTACCTGCCCCACCATCTGGTGAGCCATAACAATAAGCCACGACTGGTTTTCAACTGTTCGTACAAACACCAGGGTCTATCGCTTAACAACCAACTCCTGCCTGGTCCTGCACTTGGACCATCACTGTTTGGCGTCCTGCTACGATTCAGACAGCATCATGTGGCTGTAAGTGCAGATATCAAGGGCATGTTCCATCAGGTTCGTCTCCTACCAAAGGACAGACCCTTTCTCCATTTCATTTGGAGAGACCTGCAGAGTGAGAACCCTCCAGATGTGTATGAATGGCAGGTTCTACCATTTGGTACAACAAGCAGTCCATGCTGTGCCATCTTCGCTCTGCAACATTATACTCGTAATTCTGAAGCCAAATATCCAGGGTTATAAGAAATAGTACACCAGAGCTTCTATGTGGACAATTGCCTCGCAAGCTTTCCTACTGTTTCTGCAGCCAAACAAACAGTGGATCAACTACGCAGCATGTTAGCAGAAGGAGGATTTGACCTCAGACAGTGGGCTAGTAATCACCCAGCTGTGGTCTCTCATCTTCCTACTGAAGCCCGCTCCTCTGCCACAGAGCAGTGGCTAGTTCAAACCCACGTTGACCCGATGGAGCCCACATTGGGGCTTCGGTGGAACTGTGCAACTGATACCCTTGGCTATCATTACAGGCCCATTGAGCATGCAGCACTGACTATGAGAGCAGCCTACCAGGTGCTGGCATCTCAGTATGATCCATTGGGGTTCGTACTACCATTTACCACCAGGGCTAAGGTAATCATTCAACAGTTGTGGGCGAAAAGGAGAGACTGGGATGACCCAGATCTACCGCCAACCCTTAAGGCGGCCTGGATAAGTTAAGAGAGCGAGCTTGAACATTTCAGGGCAGTATCCATTCCTCGCTGTTACTTAACAGCCTTCACAACTACAACAGAACAGAACATTTCCCTCCATGTGTTCTGCGACACCTCTGAAAAAGTGTATGGGGCAGTGGCATATTTCGCAGTTCAATCCGACAGTGACATTCACGTTTCCTTCATAATGGCCAGATTGAGTGTTGCTCCAAAGAAGCAGCAGTCTATGCCTCATCTGGAGCTTTGTGCCGCCTTAGCTGGAGCACAGCTAGCCAAACTGGTGAGGAATGAGATGACTCTCTCCATCAGTCAGACAATCCTATGGACAGACTCCTTGACTGTGCTAGAGTGGATTCAGTCAGACTCCTGTCGATATAAGGTGTTTGTGGGAACCTGAGTCTCCGAGATACAGAAAGTAACCGACCACAGATCTTGGAGGTACGTGAATACACAGGACAACCCCGCTGATGACATAACATGAGGTAAATTGCGCCAAAGTCTGGCTGAGCCTAGTCGATGGAGTCAAGGACCTCCATTCTTGAAACAGCGCCAAGTGCACTGGCCTAAGAAACCTGAACTCACACAGTCAGAGGGAGCATCCGAATTGAAAGGGCTTTCATGCTACTGCCTAATAGCAGTTGACACTGCCTCCAACATCCCTGATTCTACCCAGTTCAGTTCATGGTGTGAATTAGTGGAGGGAACTCGACAGGCCTGCCAAGGGGCGGCCACATCGGATTCTGCATCCAGTGAGCCTATGACTAGTAAAGAGGCAGAAGCTGCCCTGCTAAGAGCATGCCAACTCCAGAGCTTTCCCGAAGAAGTTGCTGCCCTCAAGGCACAGAAATTAGTTCCTGCACACAACCGATTAGTCAGTCTTGCTCCAGAATGGGATCCACTGAAAAACATGATGTGAGGAAACTCAGACCCAGAACAAATCCACCCCACTGTGCTGGACCCAAGACATGCAGTAACAAAGCTCCTTATCAAAGAATTTGATGAGCGTCTGTTACACCCAGGTGCAGAAAGAGTCTACGCTGAAATTCGGAGACGGTACTGGATTCTCAGAGGGCGTCAGGCCATAAAGTACCATCAACTTCACTGTCTGTCCTGTCAGCGATGGAGAGCTCAGCCAAAGGTTCCGCAAATGGCAGATTTGCCACCAGAATGCCTCCGACTTCTCTGTCCACCTTTCCACTCAACTGGTGTTGACTGCTTCGGTCCATACCTGGTCAAAATAGGGAGGCGAAATGAGAAACGCTGGGGGCTAATCTTCAAATGTCTCACAACTAAGGCAGTACACATTGAGCTCCTCAATTCAATGGACGTAGATGCCTTCCTTCTTGCGCTCCGCCGGTTCATAGCCAGAAGAGGTAAACCACATGAGATCCATTCGGATTGTGGCACCAACTTCCAGGGAGCTGACAGAGAATTACGGGAAGCTTTCTCAATTATGGAGCCAGAACTCAAAGCCCAGCTTTCAGACTATCAAATTAGCTTCAAGTTTAATCCACCCAGTGCTCCACAATTTGGCGGAATATGGGAGCGTGAAGTCCGTTCCATAAAGAATGCTCTCCAGGTGGCTATCGGAACCCAAGCTGTCACAGATGTAGTAAACAAAAACTAAATCTAAAATAAAAATAATTAACTATTTATACAACTTTAACAAAAAAATTAAATAAAAATAAAACTATAATACTAGCCTATATCAGGGACACTACAATAACACTGATGTAAGTAGCAACTCCATGCAAACATTTGTTTGCCCAGTTTTTTAGCTTTTAACATATTCCGATTTAAATGGATGTAGGTAACATGCGCAATGAAGTCCCGAAACCAAGAGCATTGCCTTGACTGCATAAAACACTTCAACCACGAGAGAGAGCAGCAGGCAGAGTTTTCCCTTCACTGCACTGACACTAGCTCAACGTTAGCCTGAGCACGTCATGCCACCCCTTCCCCACCAGTGAGAGCAGGAGATGTCACGTGTGTGAGGAGGTGTGTGAGAGATAGGGGGAAGTATAAAGGAGCGGTGAGTGTTCCTTTGCCTAGTGCTAGTTCCTAGTTCCTTTGAGGAACTTAGACAGTGTAGTAACACTCAGAATGTGTTTTTTAGTCATGCCCCATTCCTTTGACGCAGAAAAACAAGGCGGTCAAACAAACACACAGAGGGTGCACCGGCTTACACTGCTCTAGGCTTGCTAAGTAGAAAATCAACTGTATGCTGTAGTAGCCTTGAAGAGATTCCACTGGACTTCATTTGGACTATTCTCAAAGAGAGCAACCTACATACGCGTTTAACAAATAACTTTTGAAAGGAAAGTCTGGTGTTTGATGGACATCCAGTGACTGCATACTAACTAAGGTTAGCTGACTCCGTAAACTAAAGTCTTGAATGATCAAATGAGCTAATACTGGTTCTTTTGCTGATGTTTTAACATCACTGCATCCATTTAATCTTTAAATTACAGTTGACTTCTTATCAAATAATTACCATTATGTGAGATTTATTAAGTAGGTTTTGTGAGATAAAGAATGACAAACTGTTATAGAGTGAATGATGTATGTAGTAATTTGCCATGCGGAAGTGTACATTTTCAACAAAAGAATATAAATTCTTAAAAAGTGTGGAATATTTATTTCTGACTCAGTATTTTTCTTCAAAACTATTACAAATCTTTCATATTACACCAGTATTTTTTATTGGTAAAAATACAGTAGACAATTAATCAAAAAAAGATTGGTCTTTAGATTGAAAAATGTAATGTGAAGATATCATTTATCGTTAAAAAAATGTAAACATTTACTCTTTTCTCCGGTATCAGTTTTAAAGTAATTTTAACTGCACAACATTGTATAAACTTTTCCAAGCTTCTTTACAATTTGAGCTTTTTCATAACATTGCAAAAAGCAGTTTGGTGATGACGCAGATAGAATACGGAGAACATTCGAGAACATGCTGGATTCTCTGGCTCATGAGCTCAGACCAGAACACTGAAGCGTAAAAATAAAGGAATAAACCCTGGTGTATAAACTTTTCTAACCTTATTTACAGTTCTTTTCTTCACATGAATTCGCAATAAAACATTTCTG
>NW_015505198.1:743745-744096 GCF_001515645.1 Sinocyclocheilus grahami | reverse complement strand
GTCAATAATTATTAGCCAGCATTCAGTGGGGCAGTCCCCAACAATGGTCATTGCTAAACTTTCAAAAATATTGTGATTTAGATTTCAGAGGTCATGGAGTTGTTACTTAGTCAGAAAGAACGTGCATTACCTTAATAATTAACACAGATTGTTTATGAGTTTGAGATCAGTTTTGTAATGTCATTATTATCAAATTATTACCCAAAATGATTTAGGAAGCACATACATTACAGTTCACAAGTTTGGGGACGGTAAGAAGCCTCTTGTGCTCACCAAGTGATGGCAAAGCTGGCTTTTCAGCAGCCACCATTACTCCAGTCTTTAGTGTCACATGATCCTTCAGAAATAATT
>NW_015505198.1:741482-742949 GCF_001515645.1 Sinocyclocheilus grahami | reverse complement strand
TTAATTGCTTTACAGTCTAAATATCTGAATTTTTAAGGTTGCAGTTTTGAGTTTGGCGTTTCTTCCTCACAGTATCTGAATTATCAGAAGAATAATAAAACCATAATTTACCGCTTGTTGGATGTGGCAAACCAAGTAGACTGGGTAAGTTTTATTTTATATACTGATCAAAATTGTAAGATTTTTAAAAACATTTTTGAAAGAAGTCTACTAGGCTCACCAAAGTAAAAACAGTAATATTACTGAATTAAATTTTTTACATAATTCCAGTCTTTAGTGTCAAGTCTTAATCTTTTTTTCATACGTCCACCTTTTTATTTCAGTTAGTTGTCAAATCTACATTTCTAATATTTCAGCTGATATTTATATTGTATGAAAACAGTTGTTACTAGTTATAGTTTTAGTTAATAATAACAACACTGCTTGCCACTATACATATGCTGAAGTACATATACTTGTTTAAATCACTGGCTGTCTCTCTGTCTCAGTTCTACCGGCCGCTGAATGTACGTGTGGCTCTGCTGGGTTTGGAGATCTGGAGTGACCAGGACAAAATTAAAGTGGATAAAAATCCCACTGAAACTCTAAACCGCTTCCTGGATTGGAGGACCAGGGAGCTTCTACCACGACTACGGCATGACAACGCACAGCTCATCATGTAGGTCCAGATGCATTGTGGAAAATATAGGCACCAGTTGATCAGATTTAATATGGTAAATAATAATTTGCTTTTATATGTTAGGGGTGAATCATTTGATGGGACGACAGTCGGCATGGCATCTCAGTCCTCCATGTGCTCAAAGGATCGGTCAGGAGGAGTGAATGTGGTGAGAGAAATCTTTTGTTTAATTTTGGCCTTTATGCACTAAAAAGTCTTCTTTTAGTATTACCCCATGTTTCCTGTACTGTAGGATCACCTGGTGAGCGTGTTAGGTGTGGCGTCAACGGTGGCACATGAGTTGGGTCACAACCTGGGAATGAGTCACGATACAGCCGACAGGCACTGCCAGTGCCAGAACGAGCCTCGGCTTGGGGGCTGCATCATGGAGCCCTCCACTGGGTGAGCGTTTGTGACTGTCTGATAATATAGTGCTGGTGATAAATCGTACAGTACGCAGTAAATGCTCCCATGTGCAGGTTTATGCCCGGTCAGCTCTTCAGCAGCTGCAGTGAACGGGATCTCTCTCTCAGTCTACTGCATGGTGGTGGAATGTGTCTGTTTAACGTGCCTCAGCCGGAGAGTCTTCTGGGAGGTCCACGCTGTGGAAACCTATACGTGGAGAAAGGAGAGGAGTGTGACTGTGGCCTGCTGGATGTAAGAAAACGCCTGTTTGAAAAAAGTGACTGTGACAACTTCATAATTGGATAGTTCTCCTAAAAGGAATATTTACTCATTTACTTACCTTCATGTTTTTCCAAATCTGTATGACTTGCTTTCTTGTGTGGAACAAAATATGTTGAATTACC
>NW_015505198.1:736687-740484 GCF_001515645.1 Sinocyclocheilus grahami | reverse complement strand
GGGTCTGAATACTTTCCGTACCCACTGTATATATATATATATAGGAAATAGGAAAAATATATAGGAAATTTGTACCTTGGCATTGAACATTAAGTGGCATTGATGTATAGTCAAGATATTAACAATGTGAAAATGTGCTATGACTATTTGAAATACTTTTATTGAAATATTACTATTTGAAAATGTTTAGAACTTCTTAAACTACTTCAAAGAATTCTCATCAAAAAACTGCACCATTACCATTACCAAGGTACAGATGTTGTAATGTTGTATGCTTATACTCATTGTGTTTCCCCCACTGCACTGAAACTGTAGCTCAACTTTAGCCTGAGCTCTGGCACCCCAATGACAAGTCTCAATCTGTGTGTAGAGAGAGGCAGGGCAAGTATAAAGGAGCGGTGAGTGTTCCTTTGCCTAGAGCTTGAGGAACTTAGACAGTGTAGTAACACTCAGAATGTGTTTTTTAGTCATGCTCCATTCCTTTGACTCAGAAAAACAAGGCGGTCAAACAAACACGCAGAGGGCGCGCCGGCTTACACTGCTCTAGGCTTGCTAAGTAGAAAATCAACTGCATGCTGTAGTAGCCTTGAAGAGATTCCACTGGACTTCATTTGGACTATTCTCAAAGAGAGCAACCTACATACGCGTTTAACAAATAACTTTTGAAAGGAAAGTCTGGTGTTTGATGGACATCCAGTGACTGCATACTAACTAAGGTTAGCTGACTCCGTAAACTAAAGTCTTGAATGATCAAATGAGCTAATACTGGTTCTTTTGCTGATGTTTTAACATCACTGCATCCATTTAATCTTTAAATTACAGTTGACTTCTTATCAAATAATTACCATTATGTGAGATTTGTTTAGTTGGTCTTGTGAGATAAAGAATGACAAACTGATATAGAGTGAATGATGTATGTAGTAATTTGCCATGCGGAAGTATACATTTTCAACAAAAGAAAATAAATACTTAAAAAGTGTGGAATATTTATTTCTGACTCAGTACTTATTTTCAAAACTATTACAAATCTTTCATATTACACCAGTATTTTTTATTGGTAAAAATACAGTAGACAATTAATCAAACAAAGATTGGTATTTAGATTGAAAATGTAATGTGAAGATATAATTTATCGTTTAAAAAAATGTAAAAATTTACTCTTTTCTCCGGTATCAGTTTTAAAGTAATTTTAACTGCAGAACATTGTATAAACTTTTCCAAGCTTCTTTACAATTTGAGCTTTTTCATAACATTGCAAAAAGCAGTTTGGTGATGACGCAGATAGAATACGGAGAACATTCGAGAACATGCTGGATTCTCTGGCTCATGAGCTCAGACCAGAACACTGAAGCGTAAAAATAAAGGAAGAAACCCTGGTGTATAAACTTTTCTAACCTTCTTTACAGTTCTTTTCTTCACATGAATTCGCAATAAAACATTTCTGGTGATGACGCAGATAGAATATGGAGAGAATTTGGGCTCATGGGCTTCACCCACACCTGAACACTTTACACGTAAAACACAACAAGAGCTATGTTTCTGTTTTTGACGTATGTGAAATGTTGGTTGTTTCATGTGAAATTTCAGTAGAAGTTATAAATTGGAAATGTTATAATTAGTGTACATTTGCTGTATCTAGTAACGGCATATTAACTGAAGTTACTCCATAAACTCAAGTTAAAGTATTGAATGATAAACCGAGAGTTAATGCTGATTCTTTTAGTAGTTTTTACATCATTATGTGTCTTTGATTATTAAATTACACAAATGATGTAGTAATTTGTTACATATGTACATGTGTTATTGTGTACATGAATAAAAATATTTAAAATATTTTTTACTGATTATATTTTTCTTTAAAACTATTACCAGTCGGTGATATTACAATAATACATATATAGGCCTATTGTAAAACATAGAGGATATATTATTAAAAGACTTGTATTTGAAAATGTATGTTTACATTGAAAATTAAAGACATATTTCATGGATATTTCATTGTCTTTTCTGTAGTGTCAATTTTGCAGTAATGTGTTAATGTGAGCTCCACACTGTAAGTATTTAAGTATAACATCAAACTGTTTGCTTATTTTATTCTTTAAAAGGCTATTTGGTACCTATGTACCAAAAGTAATTGTTTGTCCAAAACACCTTTAAAAAAAAATCAGTTCCACATACATGTCTTGTGTTTTCCATCCATTTTTATTTTATTTTTTATGACAACAATCATCGATCCAATACAGAGAATGTCAGAATGTTTGGGAATATTTACACAGAATTTCATACATATCAGTTAAACAATACTAAACATTTTAGAAGAGAATAAAAAATGGTTTTAAGCTGTGTCGTCAGCAAGACATTTCCCATCGTGCCTTTGGTCAGTGCTGTCGGGGAGGAGCACCTGCAGCAACATGGCCACGTCCTTTAGAGAGAGCTCTTTGGCTTGCGTCAGCTTGACATCAGAACAAGTCGGACCGCATTCAGACACATTTCTAACCAGCACACATCTCACAGGGATCACCGGTGATGGGTCTGGCACAGGTTTTGCACATTTTTAAATGAGCCTAAAGAGAGGGTTTGATGTGGATTCCCTTTAACATTTGAGACCAGATACACCGCCAGTTCAGTCTGAATCATCGTCAGAGGTTTGAATGTTCGGGGCCGGACAACAGAAAAATCCAGTCTTAAGAATGGACAAGATGCTGTAGAGCATGTTCAAACAGTACAGATCTGTTCTTCCTGATGTTGTTTTTCTATCAGCTGTGTGGAATCTATTTTTGAGGCACATCCTTTCTTTGACTTTGTGATACCTGTGTATATGCCCACACATCTTTTGGATCTCAAACTGAAAACAGGATTGCCACTTTCACCTGGCTGACCTGCCGTGGACATCAGAAGCTCATTTCTTTGGCTTTTCTCATTCATGGCAGAGGAATGAGTGATATCTTTGCATGTGTGCACTTGGTGATTCCCCTGGCTATCAAATGTGTAGAAATATAAATCCTTGTCCTTGCTGGGTGCACAAATGCAGTCGAGTTTTATTTTTTTTTATGACAACAATCATCGATCCAATACAGAGAATGTCAGAATGTCAGAACTTAATTGGTAATGGTGCAGTTTTTTGATGAGAATTATTTGAAGTACTTTAAGAAGTTCTAAACATTTTCAAATAGTAATATTTCAATAAAAGTATTTCAAATAGTCATAGCACATTTTCACGTTGTTAATATCTTGACTATACATTGTTCAATGCCACTTAATGTTCAATGCCAAGGTACAAATTTCCTATATATTTTTCCTATTTCCTATATATATATATACAGTGGGTACGGAAAGTATTCAGACCCCCTTACATTTTTCACTCTTTGTTATATTGCAGCCATTTGCTAAAATCATTTGTTAATTTTTTTTCCTCATTAATGTACACACAGCACCCCATATTGACAGAAAAACACAGAATTGTTGACATTTTTGCAGATTTATTAAAAAAGAAAAACTGAAATATCACATGGTCCTAAGTATTCAGACCCTTTGCTGTGACACTCATATATTTAACTCAGGTCCTGTCCATTTCTTCTGATCATCCTTGAGAGGGTTCTACTCCTTCATTTGAGTCCAGCTGTGTTTGATTATACTGATTGAACTTGATTAGGAAAGCCACACACCTGTCTATATAAGACCTTAAAGCTCACAGTGCATGTCAGAGCAAATGAGAATCATGAGGTCAAAAGGAACTGCCTGAAGAGCTCAGAGACAGAATTGTGGCAAAGCACAGATCTGGCCAAGGTTGCAAAAAA
>NW_015505198.1:729516-736218 GCF_001515645.1 Sinocyclocheilus grahami | reverse complement strand
CTCTGTCCACCTTTCCACTCAACTGGTGTTGACTGCTTCGGTCCATACCTGGTCAAAATAGGGAGGCGAAATGAGAAACGCTGGGGGCTAATCTTCAAATGTCTCACAACTAAGGCAGTACACATTGAGCTCCTCAATTCAATGGACGTAGATGCCTTCCTTCTTGCGCTCCGCCGGTTCATAGCCAGAAGAGGTAAACCACATGAGATCCATTCGGATTGTGGCACCAACTTCCAGGGAGCTGACAGAGAATTACGGGAAGCTTTCTCAATTATGGAGCCAGAACTCAAAGCCCAGCTTTCAGACTATCAAATTAGCTTCAAGTTTAATCCACCCAGTGCTCCACAATTTGGCGGAATATGGGAGCGTGAAGTCCGTTCCATAAAGAATGCTCTCCAGGTGGCTATCGGAACCCAAGCTGTCACAGATGTAGTAAACAAAAACTAAATCTAAAATAAAAATAATTAACTATTTATACAACTTTAACAAAAAAATTAAATAAAAATAAAACTATAATACTAGCCTATATCAGGGACACTACAATAACACTGATGTAAGTAGCAACTCCATGCAAACATTTGTTTGCCCAGTTTTTTAGCTTTTAACATATTCCGATTTAAATGGATGTAGGTAACATGCGCAATGAAGTCCCGAAACCAAGAGCATTGCCTTGACTGCATAAAACACTTCAACCACGAGAGAGAGCAGCAGGCAGAGTTTTCCCTTCACTGCACTGACACTAGCTCAACGTTAGCCTGAGCACGTCATGCCACCCCTTCCCCACCAGTGAGAGCAGGAGATGTCACGTGTGTGAGGAGGTGTGTGAGAGATAGGGGAAGTATAAAGGAGCGGTGAGTGTTCCTTTGCCTAGTGCTAGTTCCTAGTTCCTTTGAGGAACTTAGACAGTGTAGTAACACTCAGAATGTGTTTTTTAGTCATGCCCCATTCCTTTGACGCAGAAAAACAAGGCGGTCAAACAAACACACAGAGGGTGCACCGGCTTACACTGCTCTAGGCTTGCTAAGTAGAAAATCAACTGCATGCTGTAGTAGCCTTGAAGAGATTCCACTGGACTTCATTTGGACTATTCTCAAAGAGAGCAACCTACATACGCGTTTAACAAATAACTTTTGAAAGGAAAGTCTGGTGTTTGATGGACATCCAGTGACTGCATACTAACTAAGGTTAGCTGACTCCGTAAACTAAAGTCTTGAATGATCAAATGAGCTAATACTGGTTCTTTTGCTGATGTTTTAACATCACTGCATCCATTTAATCTTTAAATTACAGTTGACTTCTTATCAAATAATTACCATTATGTGAGATTTGTTTAGTTGGTCTTGTGAGATAAAGAATGACAAACTGATATAGAGTGAATGATGTATGTAGTAATTTGCCATGCGGAAGTGTACATTTTCAACAAAAGAATATAAATTCTTAAAAAGTGTGGAATATTTATTTCTGACTCAGTATTTTTCTTCAAAACTATTACAAATCTTTCATATTACACCAGTATTTTTTATTGGTAAAAATACAGTAGACAATTAATCAAAAAAAGATTGGTCTTTAGATTGAAAAATGTAATGTGAAGATATCATTTATCGTTAAAAAAATGTAAACATTTACTCTTTTCTCCGGTATCAGTTTTAAAGTAATTTTAACTGCACAACATTGTATAAACTTTTCCAAGCTTCTTTACAATTTGAGCTTTTTCATAACATTGCAAAAAGCAGTTTGGTGATGACGCAGATAGAATACGGAGAACATTCGAGAACATGCTGGATTCTCTGGCTCATGAGCTCAGACCAGAACACTGAAGCGTAAAAATAAAGGAAGAAACCCTGGTGTATAAACTTTTCTAACCTTCTTTACAGTTCTTTTCTTCACATGAATTCGCAATAAAACATTTCTGGTGATGACGCAGATAGAATATGGAGAGAATTTGGGCTCATGGGCTTCACCCACACCTGAACACTTTACACGTAAAACACAACAAGAGCTATGTTTCTGTTTTTGACGTATGTGAAATGTTGGTTGTTTCATGTGAAATTTCAGTAGAAGTTATAAATTGGAAATGTTATAATTAGTGTACATTTGCTGTATCTAGTAACGGCATATTAACTGAAGTTACTCCATAAACTCAAGTTAAAGTATTGAATGATAAACCAAGAGTTAATGCTGAGTAAAGTTTTTACATCATGTGTCTTTGATTATTAAATTACACAAATGATGTAGTAATTTGTTACATATGTACATGTGTTATTGTGTACATGAATAAAAATATTTAAAATATTTTTTACTGATTATATTTTTCTTTAAAACTATTACCAGTCGGTGATATTACAATAATACATATATAGGCCTATTGTAAAACATATATTATTAAAAGACTTGTATTTGAAAATGTATGTTTACATTGAAAATTAAAGACATATTTCATGGATATTTCATTGTCTTTTCTGTAGTGTCAATTTTGCAGTAATGTGTTAATGTGAACTCCACACTGTAAGTATTTAAGTATAACATCAAACTGTTTGCTTATTTTATTCTTTAAAAGGCTATTTGGTACCTATGTACCAAAAGTAATTATGTTTGTCCAAAACACCTTTAAAACAAAAATCAGTTCCACATACATGTCTTGTGTTTTCCATCCATTTTTTTTTTTTTTTTTTTGACAACAATCATCGATCCAAAACAGAGAATGTCAGAATGTTTGGGAATATTTACACAGAATTTCATACATATCAGTTAAACAATACTAAACATTTTAGAAGAGAATAAAAAATGGTTTTAAGCTGTGTCGTCAGCAAGACATTTCCCATCGTGCCTTTGGTCAGTGCTGTCGGGGAGGAGCACCTGCAGCAACATGGCCACGTCCTTTAGAGAGAGCTCTTTGGCTTGCGTCAGCTTGACATCAGAACAAGTCGGACCGCATTCAGACACATTTCTAACCAGCACACATCTCACAGGGATCACCGGTGATGGGTCTGGCACAGGTTTTGCACATTTTTAAATGAGCCTAAAGAGAGGGTTTGATGTGGATTCCCTTTAACATTTGAGACCAGATACACCGCCAGTTCAGTCTGAATCATCGTCAGAGGTTTGAATGTTCGGGGCCGGACAACAGAAAAATCCAGTCTTAAGAATGGACAAGATGCTGTAGAGCATGTTCAAACAGTACAGATCTGTTCTTCCTGATGTTGTTTTTTCTATCAGCTGTGTGGAATCTATTTTTGAGGCACATCCTTTCTTTGACTTTGTGATACCTGTGTATATGCCCACACATCTTTTGGATCTCAAACTGAAAACAGGATTGCCACTTTCACCTGGCTGACCTGCCGTGGACATCAGAAGCTCATTTCTTTGGCTTTTCTCATTCATGGCAGAGGAATGAGTGATATCTTTGCATGTGTGCACTTGGTGATTCCCCTGGCTATCAAATGTGTAGAAATATAAATCCTTGTCCTTGCTGGGTGCACAAATGCAGTCGAGTAAACCTTTTCCCAAAACATCTGTTTGCCCGAGTAATTTAACAAGGCACTGGTCTTTGTCACGAAACATGTGCTGTTGTTTGGGAAGTTCTGCCTCATAAATCAGAACAAAGTCTGTGGTGGGGAAGAAAACATACGCGTCATATAGACGAGCGTACTCAAATGTATGACAGGCAGTCAAGGTGTAATCATTCCCCCAGTAGGCACCATAGCAGGACTTGATTCTGTTTCCTCGTTTCAGCTTGATCCAGCACACTGGCTCTCTTGTTAACCGGAATTCATTCCAGTTCACGATCTCAGACTGTCTGAAGATCTCTCCATTTTTGAACAACAGTGGACCTGGATGTGATTTAAACATCTCAATGCAAGCTTTCACATCAGAGGAGCTCATGCAAGGAACGGACAATCCTTCGTTCGTTATGCTGCAGTTGAGAGTCCCATCATCCACGTGGCTCGTTGAATTGGTTGAGAGTCCGGTGGTCTCAGCAGCTGCCATCTAATAGAACACAGATGAACATGTAACTCTTTTTCTTTTCTTTTTTACTCTTAGAGAAGGTAGATACTGTATATAAAATGTAATTATTATATTTATAACTGTACAGTTTGTTTTTACCTGTTGCATATTCATGAATGCAGTTTTCGTATCTGTGTCCTTTTGAGCCTTCTTAATTTAGTTGTTTGATGATCAATGGCCTGAAATATACAGAAGTGTAATTAAAGTATTTACACAGCTAAACTAAATCAGTCAATTAATGTCATGTAATGTAGATGAGAGCTACTGCTTTAGTATTTGATATTTTTATTAACAAACAAATTAAGTTGTGGATTTACATATCGACCCTTAGCCAATTTGAATCATTTTATACATTTGACAGACACTTTTATTCAAAGGGACTTACATAGCATTAAACGTACACATTATATCAGTTCTTGCTTTCCCTGGGAATCAAACCCAGAATGTCCCAGGCATTGCTAGTGCTGTGCTCTGTAGTTTGAGACCCTCTTCCCCACATTAATAGGGCACTTTATCTAACTTTCAATTTGAGTAAAGGCTAACTTTTACCCCCAGTTTCAAAGACAAGCCTTAAAGGGATGCATGCATTGTGGTATTCTCGTGAACGCGCGGGCGGCAAAGACTGACACGGAAGAGAAGAAATCATTGAATAAAGTTATTTTTGTTTTCTTTGTGCACAAAAAGTATTCCCATAGCTTCCTAAAATTATGATTGAACCACTGATGTCACATGGACTACTACCTTTCTGGGCCTTGAACGTGGAAGTTGCATTGCTGTTTTGCAGAGTCAGAAATCTCTCAGATTTCTTCAAAAATATCCTAATTTGTGCTCATTTGGACTATTCTCAAAGAGAGCAACTTGCATACCTGCTTAACAAAGAACTTTTCAAACTGAGCTATTCAAAACGAATAATAAAAATATTAATAATATTAATATAGAATAATATAAAAAATACACTTTAGGTGTTTGATGGACTCAAACACTTAAGTGGGGGTGGTGATGGCATAAGAATTATTGTCAATTTATCTTATTGTGGGTTGACATTTACAAGAGAGACATATTGCTAGCCATTTGAAATTGCTGTTTTAAAATTAAGTAAAACAGATATGATGGGAGCTGGAAACTAGGTCCGCAAGCCTAGACTCAAACACGGGACGCACGAAGCGCACAGGTATTACAGGTCACCACTGAGCCCACGAGACTATCAGCGATGGCACGCATCGTCTCTCGCTCAGAGCGAAAAATACCAAGTATAGGTTTCTGCAGGAAAGTCATGGGAGTTATCCGATCGGTGGGCGAGGACCAAAACAGAGGGGCGTTTCGACCATGTTACCTGGCCGACGTCATAGTGACGGGTAGGTTTAGGGGTGGGGTCAGGTAAGAGGGATCCTTATCATTTCGTGATTTAGAAACATCCACAAAGTCAGAAACGCCCACTTTTGCTCTGCAGAGACCTCAATCTCAAAAGTACCGGTATCATCTATAACTCTAATTTGATAGATAGTAAATAAATATAATATATAAAGTAGCCTAATTAAAGTACTTAATAATGGTCAAGTAATAACTTACCTTGTCCGGATTCGCACTTGTATTCCAGTCCAGAAATCCAGAGATCCAGCCCGTCACACTGAGGTGAAACACTTGCAGAGGATATTTATAAGACAACATGATGTCAAATGTTCGGCAAATTGCGGGTAAGTTGCTGTTACTGCGCGAAGTGGAACTCGAACCCGAACTCAGGATACCCGAAGCGCATCTTTCAGTCTGGCAGGAATCCCCGAAACAAGGACTTCCGAAGCGCACTTTCAGTCTTGCAGGGGTGCACGCATTATGTCCGCGAGGATGCCGTCGCGCCGATGCTGTACACTGCTGTTTTTTCACGTTGCACCACCAACGTCCGAAGCGCTCATAGACATATCCGAACATTATGAACATCGGTCTTGAAGCGAAGTGGGAGACGTCCGACGATATTGCTGTTTTGAAGCGAAGTCGGAGTTCGCTACCTGGGACTCGAACTCCAGATGCCCTGAGAGTATCAACACTCCATGTCGGCGCGCTGCTCAATAGGCTATCGACTCCGAAGCGACTCCGTGACTTCTGATAAACTTATGTATAACAGACAACGCCCCTAGTGGCGAACCACTGAAGCTGTGTCTCATTTAGAAAGCTGCGCCCTCCGGATGTCGCATTCGAAGGCTGCATACATCATCGAGACTGTCTCATTTCAGAAAGTAGGACGCTCCGAATGCGACCTTCTTTCACAGGAATTCGGAGGATGCGTGAGGTGTATCCTTCGCTGTTATATATTTTATAACATAGTTGAGAACCATCCTTAAACAAAGTTAGGTATAAAAAAATCCTGAAACCTAAAAATTCATTGGTGATTTAAAAAAAATTCCCATTGTTTTTGCCTTTTCATGTCTATTCTTGTCTATATCAAGTACAGAAAATAATTTGTCTATATCAAGTATAGAAAATAAAGTCTATATCAAGTATAGAAAATAATGTCTATATCAAGTATAGAAAATAAAGTCTATATCAAGTATAGAAAATAATGTCTATATCAAGTATAGAAAATAAAGTCTATATCAAGTATAGAAAATAATGTCTATATCAAGTATAGAAAATAAAGTCTATATCAAGTATAGAAAATAATGTCTATATCAAGTATAGAAAATAATTTGTCTATATCAAGTA
>NW_015505198.1:721754-727528 GCF_001515645.1 Sinocyclocheilus grahami | reverse complement strand
AGAAAATAATTTGTCTATATCAAGTATAAATAATTTGTCTATATCAAGTACAGAAAATAATTTGTCTATGTCAAGTACAGAAAATAATGTCTATATCAAGTGTAGAAAATAATTTGTCTATATCAAGTACAGAAAATAATGTCTATATCAAGTACAGAAAATAATGTCTATATCAAGTATAGAAAATAATGTCTATATCAAGTATAGAAAATAATTTGTCTATATGAAGTATAGAAAATAATTTGTCTATATCAAGTTCAGAAAATAATTTGTCTATATCAAGTGTAGAAAATACGTATAGTTTTAATATAAAACTATTTTAAAATGGGTAGGTTTAGGGGAATAGAATATGTTTGTACAGTGTAAAAACCATTATGCCTATGGAATGTGCTCATAATGATAGGAATAAGAGTGTGTGTTTATTTATTTAGTATAAGACTTTTTTGTCAAAATTTGGATTTTTGTTCGAAATGTTTAAGTATTGTTTTTTTGCATTATTATTACAGTTAAAATAAGACAAATTCAGAAAAAAATAAATAAAAAATAAAAAATGACCAAACATTACAAGAGGGCAAAATCAACCGTAAAAATACATGTAGAAATAAGTCCTGTTAAATTTTGTTTTGAATAGGGAGCAAAGAAAATACGGAGAAATTTATAAGATTGAGGCAGGAACATTCTGAGCTCTTCACTGGAGCTAAAAATACAGCCTTATATGGTTGGAGGTAAGATCTTAGTAGGGATGCACCGATATGAAAATTTTGGCCGATACCGATAACCGATTATTCTTTATTTTTGAAAGCCGATAACCGATATGTTGGCCGATAAATCTATATCCAAATTGTTATATACTTTTTGAGAGCCTGATTACAAAAAAGGTCTCATCATTAAAAGCCACATCCCAAACACTTCAACATAAGCAGCCTAGTTTGAACGGTGTACGTTTTAAAAATATTTTTACTCTCCCATTACCAAATTTAGTCATAAAGTCTTACAAATAAATAAAATTATGCATAAATAATGCAAACAAGTCACTGGACATCATTACACGTGTAAAGAATCAAAATGAATGCGCCATAGATCAATAAAACGGAATAGCCTCTGCACGGACAATAATTAAATGATTTTAATTACTAAACCATATTGTTGATGAAAATAATAAGAGAAAAATACAAGTGGTTGTTGTTATTAATAATGTATCAATGATTTTGAAAAAGTAACAAATTAATACCACTGTTTTAAATAGCAGCCGTTGAGCTGCGCGTGCTGAAGCTGAAGAGCTGAGTGAACATGGTAAACTGAAGCGTTTTGCTGGCAGCTTATTTAACTCAAGGAAATGCATCCTGAGATTAATATTAATACCACATAAACATAATATTACAACTTATATATGTACAAAATGATGCAGTTATTGCGTGCTATAGTCAGAATGTGTGATCCTGTTGTGGATGCGCTCTTCCCATAACAACGCGCTGAAACACGGCAACTAAACCCATAGAATTCACAACGTTTTATTATAATAATGTTCTCATTAGAATGTTATATACACGACATTCCCAATCATAGTTATTAATGTTGTGCACTGCTGTTTGAGCTGCGTGCGCTGAGCTAAAGATGATCACCAGTAAACTGAAGCGCTCTTTTAACTTAACCAAACGCATTCTATATGAGATAAATCAGATATACATCAAATAAACACAATATTACAACGTACAATTGCACAAAAGGCTGCAAACGAACAGCGCGCATCTGAAGTGTCTCTGAAGGAAATAATGCATTATTTATCGGCTTTAAGATATCGGCCAAATTTTCTTATCAGGCCGATACCGATAACAGAAAAAATAAGCATTTATCGGCCGATACCGATATGGTGGCCGATATATCGTGCATCCCTAGATCTTAGAATTAAAAAGTAGGTAGTCAGTCTTTCTTCTTTTTGAGCAGAATTAATCTCATTCTTGCCTGAAAGGCTAAATTAAAGTTCTGTCAAGAAGGACATGTTAGACCAGGCTCGACCGGTCCTGCAGAGTTTTGCTCCAAACCCCTATACAAACTCACCTGCCTGTTGCTTTCCAGTAACCCTTAGAACCATGATTCGCTTGTTCAGGTGTTTGATTAAGGTTGGAGCTGAACTCTGCAGGACAGCGGCTCTCCAGGACCAGCGTGTGCCCCTATGCCCCCAACCCCTATGTTAGGCAGAAGGGAAGTCTTATTTCTAAGGATGTGTAAGGAGTTTTCACTCTAAATTGTGATGTTATGCTTATGTTATTTTTATGATTATAGATTTATTCAGGAGAAAATGGACCTGTCCAGTAAAATAACACCAGCACAAGCAAAGAAAAAGTGGGACAATTAAAAAAAATCTATAAGGTAAGCCAAGATGTAGCGCCTTGTACAGTCCCATGTCTAAGTTGTCTCAACTCTATAAAAATGAACTTTTTAAGTTTCAATTCATATAGAATACATTATGTTGATAATAATTGGCACAGTCAAAAGATTCAGGAGCCCCTTCTGATCAATAATAAAAAATTCTGATCAAAAATTTGCCTTCCCATTACGAGGTGATATTTGACTCCTTAAAGTGATTTACAGGGGCTTTTTTTTTAATGGCATTTTTCTAATTTTATTAAAAGTATGTCATCTTTTATGTCAAATTCAAAAAAATTATATTCATAAGCTTTTTACACTTTCTAATTAAACAATAGAATAAGAAGAATAAGTTACCAATCATATAAAATCAGTATAAGCAAAATAATTTGTACTACAGAAGAGCACAGAAGAGGCTCGGAGGTGTATTTTCAGACATTTAATGAGGCTCAGAGGTGGCATGTTTTTTTTGTCTTAGGAATGCAAACATCCATGGTCAGGTGAGGGCCTGAACAACAGAAAGCCAACAGCTGAAACCTGGCCGTGGTTTGTTCTGATGGATGAGATGTTGGGTCAGCGGCCTTCCATTTCTCCCTGTTCTCATTGCTTCACTGCCTGATGACGAACCACAGCCAGGTTGCAGTTCTGTTGAGCCTACCTAGGAAGCAGCACAGCAGGAGAGCGCAGGGATAGAGCAGTCACGGCCAAGAAAGAGAACAAACAAATCAGATCCTCTTCTTGAGCTCCTGAAGGAAGACATGGCACGTCAGAAGGAGTGGGAAGAAAGGAGAGATGCAGAAGACAGGGCGAGGAGTGATAGGCTCTTTAATTTACTCAAAAAATTAATTGATACAATGTAACAAAAATATTTACTACTATTTATTTACAATATTTACTTACTATTGTTACTTACAACTATTAAAAAGGTAATTCTGTTGTCAACATTTCACTAAATCTTTAAATTAATACATTCTAAATGGCTAAACACAATCATTAATGAATAAATATCTTTGGTTACACATTAACAAAAATAAAAGATAAATCGTGAAAAAGATGTCAAGTGTTGTGTGAGCTCTCATGCTGACTTCCTAGTAAGCCTAAGAACAAAAGAAGAAGAAAAAAATATATATTCTGGGTTAAGGATTTTAAAATTCCATGAAAAGGTCATCAGTTATCCGTTTATAATGCTGTATAAACTATATTAAACTTAAGTATAGTTAATTATACATTTCAATTTAAAATCAGTATTTGTAGCCAAATTAAATTAAATTGTATTTAGTGTGTTCAACTTACTTTTTTAATTAGGATGATTTATGTAGTCGTGGTCCTGGTTGACATCCTGTAAGGCAGACATTTGGTTTCAAACGCCATGCTGCACCAGATACTGCCTCCCCTTGATTGCATGCCTCCACATCATCTTCCTCTTCTTCTTGGCTGTCGTCTGGTGGTATAATGTCGCCAACACCAAGGCAGATGTTGTGCAGCATGGTGCATGCCACTATCACCTGTATACACACAAATATAAAAACATTTTGTCACCCTAAATTGTAAATTCTTTTATCTGACATTGAAGTTGTGTGTTAAGTAAAGGTCAAATATACAGAAAAATAATGCAACCTTTGGTGCAAATGTTGGATGCACTTCAAGTGCCTGAAGGAAGATGGCTCTAAATCCTGTCTTCATCATTCCAAAAGCACGCTCAATAATTGAATCACGTGATTTTGGCAGTCGTTTCATACAATCACACCGGCGTGTTTAGAACATTAAGTGTGGCACAGCATTAGCTGCTAAATTCAAATCTTCTCGCTTTGGCTGGCGCTGAGCGAGACAGACGCGTTTTTACAGCGCTGTACTTTGTAACCAATCACACACGAGTCTGTTGAGCTTATGAATGCAAAGACCAATCAGAGGCGTTAAGATGAGTCATCGCTGAAATGTTTTGTTCAGTGCGCTAACTCGCTGCAGGAATTCTACTCTGACCATTCTCTCATCAGAAACAACAAAGTGCAGATGTACATACGATGCAAGTAGGATATTCATTTCACAGTGTAAACAGCTTCAGTGATTATACTGAGAGTTTTTGAGAGTGGTTAAAATGTTCTTTGCTTTCTTTCTGTACAATGAAAGTGTTATAATTAATTACAATGTTTTTATTAAGTTCATATTAAAAACAAAGTCAGTCATATATATTGGCATGACACCCATATATAGTACTTAAGTAAAAAGCCGGGTTTTTATGCGAAGTTTGATTGCACTATTAGGCTACTTTGCTCATAGCCCATTATAGATCAACTAACATAAAGGTGCAAAATGCATCTACTTACGCATATTTGAGAATCGAGATATTTCATGTTATTTCATGTTAACACATTTGGGAATGTTTCGAAAAAAAACGGGAAATAAATAAATAAATATCAGTTATATTTATATGGCTGCTGTATGACAGGCATTCACTCGTGCCCCCTCAAAAAAAAAAAAAAGAAATGAGTGCATGACGCCCCTGATTGTTTTAGAAACAAACTGTAACATATAGGCTACTGCAACAAAGTTAGCTTGACGTGATAGGCTTATTTGTTTAAAATGTAACCTTAAAAATAAATTTAATCTTAACGATAAATCAATAATGTCAAATAAATTGGCTTATAATATAGAAGAGAACATTTAATCCTCGATGTTTTGTAACTCGTAGATTTAAAATGAGTTTATTGTCGCTCTTGCAACATAGGGACTCACTACATTTGACAAAATGAAAAGGAAAAACCTTTCAGTTAGGCTCCTCTTGTCATCTACAGAAACTGTGAATATTGTCCTATTGCTGACACACCGTCGATGGCAAAGTTATGGTCGATTGAAAATTGCTGCGGCAAAATTCACTGATATCTTTTCAGCCTTAATAAATATTGTAGTGCACAAATGCTTGAAAGTGTTTCTTAAGTACAGTACAAACTACTTATCTATTATGTTCAGTCTATTATTATATGTGTTATCATTTAAATGAGTTTATCTCAATTTTTATCTGTCCATTTTTTACCTATGAAATCAGATTTGACCACAAGGTGGCGCCAACATGTTAATAAAGACCTGCTTCAGTGTTCTACATACTTCAAAAACAGGCAACTAACAAGAATTAAATGCTGAAAGAAATGTATTTCCATAGATTTCCATTCAATTCTACCCATCGTTTTAAAATGATAAAATTGCATCATTTATACAGAAAAATTATCTTTATTTTGCAGTTTTGCCAGTAGCAGTAATACAGGTAAAATTAGGGTACAGAAATTGAAAAATGAAAATAGCAGAGAATAACACATACATATAGAACAAAAGAATTGTAATTGTAAAAAATGTGAGCATAATAAATGTGTGCATAATTTATTTACAACATACGTCTAATATATATATATATA
>NW_015505198.1:718245-721651 GCF_001515645.1 Sinocyclocheilus grahami | reverse complement strand
ATATAACATTCTTAGTCTAACAAGGTACTAAATAATACTTAATATTATTCAAGGTACTTAATATTACTAGAAATCATAGACTATTCTTTATGCTGCTGATTGTATATACAGCTGTATATGGCTTTTGTGTACATGCAGTTTTGTCTCTTATCTATTGGAAGTCCAAAATATTGATATAAAACTAAAAACAAAACAAAAAATCAAAATTACAACAAAGTCAAAACGTTCTTGTAATTTAGATTTTTAATCTCATAATCTTTTATATTAACATTTTGACTTTTATAATTGTTTTACCAAAGCATGATTTTCTTTTTCTTTTGGCATACAGTAAATGGGTTTCTATACTTATTACCTTTAAAATGAGAAATTATTTTTTTCTGATAATCTAATGTGCATTTATTGATGACACCAGCTTATAACTGAAGTCATTTTTCCAGAGATAGGTGTTGGGAAAATGAATGTTTCAGCTGTGTCTGTGGCGGGTGTGTTCAGGGCAGGTGTTTTCTTGGCAGACAGGTAAGAAGATGGGAAGGGTGAAAGTATGGTTGGAGCCGGAGACGATGGTGTGACGGAGCTTCCGTTGTCATGCTGTGGCGTTATATAGGACACACACGCGCACACACACCCGGTGTCCATCAACAGCCTGATAATGTCGTTTCTGAATCTGACGCCAACAAGTGCGTAGAGCAAAGGGTTCAGGCAGCACCTCACGTAGGCCAGATTGCGCGTTATGTTTTCCTGAAGGTGGAACTTGGTCCATTCTTCGCAGTGTTTCTGAGTGGGTGTGAATATTTTAATCAGAAGCACCATCGTGTAAGGAAGCTGGAACAGGAGGAAAAGAACCACCAGAAGTGCCATCAGGCGCAAAGTCCTCTGTCTGCGCCAACATTTGCCACCGGCACGGATCAAGACGCGTCCGATCGCGCCGTAACACACCACCATCGCCACACAAGGGATGCAGAATCCTGCGATCTTTGCCATCTGGGCCCACAGCTTCCATTTACTCACTTCATCGCCCCAAACTTTCATATCGCACAAGACGATGTCTGAACCCATATCGTTCTCCACGGAGCTGAAGAGCAAGTCTGGCAGACTCAGGAAGACAGAAGTTACTGCGACACCAACCGCAGACAGCATGCTGTAAAACAGAGTCCCAGAACTCCTCTTCCGCACAGCCCTGGTGCGAACCACCACCAAATAGCGATCAACGCTAATGCAAGCCAACAACAGCAGGCCGCTGTAGGTGTTGATGGCGTACATACCGCGGTTTAGCTTGCACAGCCCCTCTCCAAACTCCCAGCTGCCGATCAGAGTCTCTCCCGTCTGTAAGGGAAGAGTCAACAAAAGCAGCATGTCGGACAGAGCCAGGTAGAACAGGAAGACATCAGTCATGCAGTGTAGACGTAGACGGCGGTATCGTGCAAAGGTGGCAATGACCAGCCCGTTACCAATTACACCTAAGAAGAAGACGAGGAGGAAGACCGTGGTCTGGACAGCAGTAATGGTCAGCTCCTGTTCTCTGCTGGGTACACACAGCTCCACAACGTCAGTAACGTTGGCCTCGGTGACAGAATCCATATCAGTGTAATTGAAATCATACTCATAAGTGGAACCTAAAAGCGATGCTAAATCTTCTGTAGTTAAATCAAAGCGCTCCATACCTGTAAAACATGGCAGAAACCGTTCATCAGATTATCATCTTTGATGCATGAATTTCTAAGTCCTCTAAATGATCACCATTATCAAAACCTTCTCAAAAACCCTGTTATACACACTCTACTCCATGCCTTCTTTGTTTTAATTGATAGTTCATCATCTTTACCCTTATGAAAAAGAAGTTTATTCAAGTGTGCTATTAGTATACTTCTTTTAAGATAAAGTATACTTAAAATATACTTGAACTTTACTTAAAGGGATAGTTCACCCAAAAAAGAAAATTCTGTCATCATTGACTCACCCTCAAGTAGTTTCAAACCTGTATGAATGTTTTTGTTCTGGAGAAACTAAGTCATAATAATGAGAAACTAAGTCATAATAATAAGATTTAGTGGATTATTGTGGATTTTTAGTTTAACAACTATTCCTAAACACATCTTTTACAGTGCAGCTGTTAGCATTTTATTAATTGAACCAGCATTTATGTCAATTGTATTTATGCATTGTTTTAATACAAAGCTTACATTAAAATTTGTTTTAAAAAATGAAAAATTAGTTTCTTTCTCTTAAAATTATGCGTTAGTTGATTTTATTTATTTATTTTTTTATTTTTTTAAATCCTTGTCGTGTTTCATTCAGGCTTGTGAGTTTTTTAGTTAGTGATATTTCCCTTAAGAAAGTTGTGGTGTTGTTTGTGACGCAGTTTATAGTTTAATGCAAGCAGTTTGATCTCCGTGTCACGAATAACTTTACTTTTAACAGGCTGCTTATAATATAATTTTTATACTTACTCATAATTAGGCCTAAAATAGTTTCAGGTGTACGCAGGCCTATATTTATTTGATCTTATTCAGAGTTTTTGAACTTGGATTTTTAAAAATATATATTTTAGTTTTGTGTGTGTGTGTGTGTGTGTGTGTGTGTGGTGTGTGTGTGTGTGTGTGGTGTGTGTGTGTGTGTGTGGTGTGTGTGTGTGTGTGTGGTGTGTGTGTGTGTGTGTGGTGTGTGTGTGTGTGTGTGGTGTGTGTGTGTGTGTGTGGTGTGTGTGTGTGTGTGTGGTGTGTGTGTGTGTGTGTGGTGTGTGTGTGTGTGTGTGGTGTGTGTGTGTGTGTGTGGTGTGTGTGTGTGTGTGTGGTGTGTGTGTGTGTGTGTGGTGTGTGTGTGTGTGTGTGTATGTGCGTTTTTGTGACAAATGAGGACATACATTTGTATAATGACAAAGGTACGACATAGGTATTACAAGGTGAAGGTGACTTTTTAGGACATTACCGCATGTCCCCACTTTTCAAAACGCTTATAAATCACACAGAATGGAGTGTATTGAAAATCTGAAATAGCACAAAGTTTCCTGTGAGGGGTAGGTTTAGGGGTAGGGTTGGTGTAGGGCAATAGAATATACGGTCTGTACAGTAGAAAAACCATTACGCCTATGGAGAGTCCCCATAAACCATAAAAACAATGTGTGTGTGTGTGTGTGTGTGTGTGTGTGTGTGTATGTGTGTGTGTGTGTGTGGGTGTTTATGTGGTTTGAGGACACAAATTTGTATAATAACATGGGTATGACAGGTATTACAACGAGAAGGTGATTTATGAGGACATTTTCAGTGTCCCCGTAATTCAAAAGGCTTATAAATAATTCAGAATGAGCTCTTTTGAAAATCTAAAAATGTAGAAAGTTTCCCGTAAGGGGTAGGGTTGGTGTAGGGCAATAGAATATACGGTTTGTACAGTAGAAAAACCATTACGCCTA
>NW_015505198.1:714662-718153 GCF_001515645.1 Sinocyclocheilus grahami | reverse complement strand
GTGTGTGTGTGTGTGAGTGTGTGTGTGTGTGTGTGTGCATATATCGTGGCAAGCAGTGATGCGTATTTGTGACGCTCAGCGTCAGGTGCTATTTTCACATTATTTTTGGGTTCGTGATTAATTAACCTGTCAAGCAAATAAATTAAATTGGATTTAATTTAAAATTAAACATCTAATAGTGGCCGAGTAGCATACACTAGGTAACATTTAATTGTAAAGACTTTACCTAAAAAAGCGTAATCCTGCTAGAAAAACATAAGATCGGAAAGTCTCGCGCAATAACAAACACAGTAACCATAGTAACTCGCGCCTCGGTGCTGCCAGATGCGTCTGTGAAGAAATGTCACCTTTAGTTTCAGGTGTGTTTTGTGGTGAATGAGAGCACGAAATATCTCTGTTAAAAATCTTTAAATAACGTCTAGGATGAAATTTTACTCATTCTAATACTTATTGCGTGCCACAGTCAAACAGTCGCTGACAGCCAGTTCGCGCTTTCAGTCAGCATCGCGTGCCAACGCGCTTTAAAACGCTTTCATGAGGAACGGGTCTTTATTTGAGCAGAAGTGAAGCTAGAAGAGCAGACTGAAGGGAGATCTCTTTTAATAATGTTTTTGTGGAGAAACGGGCTTCTGTGCGACTCTCTGGTTGTGAGAAGGAAGAGGATAATGTTGATGGTGACAGTGAAGCTCAGGACTGCATCACATGTTTAAGCCACTGGCGAGTCTGCTTCAGAAACAACCGTAAGCTATCAAACCTTTATCAAATTAAAAAAAAAAATAATATATATATATATATTTGTGTGTGTGTGTTTGGCTTAGTGTTATGTTAGAATCATTATTATACTCATACCTTTTGTTCTTTAATATTTTGAATTGTTTTTAGCTTTATTTTTTGTTTTTCGTTTAAATGTTAAGTTTTGAAATTTTGTTGTATGCATTTGTCATTTTTATTTAATCTCTTTATTTTTAAAAATGTGTATAAGTAGTATTGATAAAGTTTTAGCTTTTAGTTTTGGATCTGTTTTAATGCTACAATTTTTTGCTTCGATCGCTTCTGTTGTCCTCATTTGTAAGTCGCTTTGGATAAAAGCGTCTGCTAAATGACTAAATAAAAAATTATTTCAAATTAATAAAACAATTTAATAGGAACTAAAACACGATAGATTTGATCATTTGCAACAACGGAAAAAAACGAGACAGAAAAATTACATTTTAATATTTCAAAACAATCACATTCGTATCGGAATACAACGGCTTTTGTTTGTTTCGTGTGATAATTGATCAGTTTGTGTATTTTTATTTGTCATATTTTTTTATATTTTCTTGATATTTTTGCTCTATAATTAAAGTTATTATTATTAACCCTTTAATTAGCACTGTAAAGAGTGGTGACCTACTATTGTTATCTCTACCTGATTTAACACATAACACAAAACATTTTGTTCTGTGGGATAAATCGATGTAGATTGGTTCAGTAATGTTAAATTATATTTTTGACATGAATAAAACCAGTTAATTTAGATGTTACCATTTCTTTAATGTTTACACACCAGGTAAACTTGTATGTTTATTTGCAGTTTGGTTTCTTGGGACAATGTTTGTTTATTTATTTATTTTTTATTAATGATAATAAATTGTCTTAGCAAACATTCTGCATTGATATCTCGTAATTTATATTAAATATAATTTATATGATATAAAAGCTTTTTCAGCAAAGAAAAATTATATAAATACTACTTTTGATGAAAGATTGGTGAGGTGTTAAGCCTGAAAATGTGGAATAAATCATATTTACTCACCTGCTGCATATATATAAAAAATACATTTTTATAAAAAAAAAACACTAGTATTTAAAATATTGTAGACATGATTATAGAAATATATTACATTAATATCCACTGTTATCAAGTGTTTGCAGTGAAAATACTATGAACATTTTATATTATGTCTGCAAAAAATAAAGCATTTTATTTTTAGCGTAATTCACAGATATTAATGCAGAAATGAGAGCATCTTTTTATTACAATCTCAATTACTATCTATCTATCTATCTATCTATCTATCTATCTATCTACTTGGTGTGGGTGCGGGCATCTGAAACCCTGGAAAGTTTCAAATTCAATAATATGTGTGTTGACTCACCTCTGAGTGCAGGTCTTCAGGATCTCTGCTGTTATGAGTCTTGCCTATACTTCAGACCTCAGTGGTTTCTCTGAAGTTCTCTGCTGTTTGGGGGCCAGTGTCACTCTGAGAGAAACTCTGCCTGGCACCCTATTTGGGCTTTCACTTCTTTGTTTGGCTGACTTTGCATTGCCCCACATTTCACACCAAAACATATAAAGCACAAAGAACCTGATAAACATCTCAGGAGGAGGCGTGTTTAAGTGTGGTTGCTGTTTTCTTGAGATGAGCCCTAAGATGGTTTTGCATCAAAAGCCATAATATTTGTGAGTCACAAGCATGTGAACGATGGTGAAATCAATGGTAATTAATGCACATCTTTTATCATTTCATGGCATCGCTGTGCACATTGCACATCGCATTGCTCTACGTTAACATGACTTCAGGACTTTTTTCAGCAATCTGAATTTATCTCTGTGTAGATTTTAAAGGATGGGCTTAGAATCAGTTATCAGAATTCATTAGACAGGCAATTTTCAGTTCCACCACATAAATTAAAAAAACAAAATTTGCCCCTCAGAAAGTCCCTGCTCTACTTTTTCAAAGGTCCGGAACTTTTGGGGGCGGGACTTGGGCGCTGAACATGCTGATTGGTTGAGTTCACGCAACATTGTATTTCAACCACTTGAAATTGTATTTTTATTTGCACCATTTTTTTAAAATATTACTGTTATTGTGTCATGAAATGTAGTTTTAAAAGTATTTTTTAACGCCTATTTGAAAAGCTTCGCCGATTTCGGAGACGTGAGCTCTCACCGGGCGCTCAGTGCTCATGTTTCCTGACGAGAGCAGCCTCAACTCGGCTAGTCCTTCTGACATTTGCCGCTGGCTCTGATGTCTCTGTAGTGGTTAAATATAAGATATAATTCATTTTGGGTAAATCTGGTCTTTATTCTATTATTCTATTAATCTATTCATATGTTAAACTGAAAATGAAAAGAGGCAATACTGTTTGATATAATATTTCGTTTCATCGTAATGTATGTACGTTCCCTAAATTAAATTTCTTGAGATTATATAATATATATATAAATATTTTATAATATTTTATATTATATAAATATTTGCAAAATATTTGCATGTATTTACATGTATATCATTAAATTCATATAATTTATATTATATATAAATATATTTAATATACAAACAAAATTTTTCTGAAATATATACATGCATGTGTGTGTATTTATATATAAACAATATACACAGTACACACATATTATGTAAACAAAAACTTTTATTTTGGATGCGATTAATCGTGATTAATCGTTTGACAGCACTAATATATATATTATTAGTATACATTTTTAT
>NW_015505198.1:616731-709546 GCF_001515645.1 Sinocyclocheilus grahami | reverse complement strand
ATATATATATACTGTATATATATATATATATATATATATATTTAATTTCTACATATATATTGTTATTTGCAATAAAATGCAATTACAGTTGAACATGTTTGGCTTGAAAGATGTTTGTTTTAAAGGTTTGGATCTCTTGGGTTGGTCTTGAGTTCAGCAGAAAGTCATACTGGTTCCCCAAAGTGCAGAGACCAGGTAGGTTATATTGCGGTTATATTGTAGGTTTTAATCAGAGGAATCTGAGGTCGACTCTGCGTGGGTGTATGAGTGTTGCACCAAAACACCACACACTTTTAAACCTGCAAACGAGAAGCAGTATCTTTGAGGAATATTGTTAGATAAAGCATTCTGTTCAAAAACATGTTCCATGGGACATCTGATAAAATTGCATTTCAATATTCAAGTCCATTTATTCAATAAGTAACCACATAATAAGCAGGATCATGTTCAGTCAGTTGGTCAGTATCAATGGTCCTGATCACTTAATTTGCATTAATGATTTATAATAATAATAGTTAACTGAACACAATCCTTTATGTAGGCTATTCATGTCTTTGTTTTGTGTGCATGCTATGTGTGTAATTAAGTCTGGGTAAATACTGAAGAGGATCGTGAAATTCAAGTGATTCTCAGAAGGCACATCTTCTCTTTTTTTCTCACACAATGCCCTCCACCCTTTCTCTTTCCCACCCGTTTCTCTGTTTTGTTTTGAGTAGTCTGTGGTTGGCAGATCGTTGATGGGTACAATGTTTACTTGAAGCATGCCGTTCACAGTG
Source organism: Sinocyclocheilus grahami (assembly GCF_001515645.1). Lineage (NCBI taxonomy): Eukaryota > Metazoa > Chordata > Actinopteri > Cypriniformes > Cyprinidae > Sinocyclocheilus > Sinocyclocheilus grahami. Next base: position 708,770 of record NW_015505198.1, on the reverse strand, counting down.
CATTCGAAACACACACACACACACACATCACATTTGACCTTGTTTTGCCTGTGGAAGGTAATTGTAAGGCATTAGAGGCTCTCAGTGCAAAGACTTTTTCCAAGAAGTTTAATTTGCACCCAAAAACATGTCAATGTTAAACTTTATTTAGAGTTGAGTCTCCTGCACTTCACACTATTCAAAATAGCTGCTGTTGGCAGTAACCAAAGGCTACTAACTAAGTTCTAAAGTTTCGATAACAACAAAATTAGTTTAATCACTTCAGCATTACACTAAAAAACACCTAAAAACTACTTGCATATGGCATATATGGACACTTTGATTTCAATACAATTCTTAATGAAGCACTTGTACATTTATGTATTACGTTTGTGTTTTTATGAATTTTTTCAAATGCAAAATACATTTTTTCATATTTGCTGCATTCTGCAATTCTTATATATTACTTTATGTGGTTTTGAAATAAGTGTGTGCGCAAGTCGATAACAGTATTGGTTAAATTAAATGCTTATGAGCTGGTATATTGTGCAACACTTCAATTTTGTCTCGGTACAAGATACATTATTGAGTGTCACAGGAAGTATGCTCACTTGGTGCAACTGGACAATTTCCGATCTGAATGATTATGCAGAGACAATGTTGACATCTGTAGACTGTAGCTCAGAGTGAGAAATTCAGTGTTATACAGTGACCCAATTTTTTATTTTTATTTTTTTTGGGCAGCCATTTTTATTAAATTTTTTTTTTTTCAAAACGCTTGACATTTCTAGTTAAATGTAAATCTAAAGTGAAATATGTTTCTAGATCATGTCAATTATGCAAAAAATTTACTTAATGTTGTTGTTTTCGATTAACTTACTATTTCAGGAACACGCATAATGCATTTTAATGGAGCTTTTGTATCATAATGTTTGTATTATTTATCATTAAGTGTTATTTTTTAACAATTTAAACCAACAGGCATAGCAGGTTTGATTAATGCACATAAAAAAAATATAAAGATTATATAAATATAAAGATAAAAGATTTTGTGGTTCAGTCCCACTTACCCTCTTCCCAAAAATACTTAAAGGGATAGTTCACCCAAAAAAAAAAGAAAATTCTGCCATCATTTGCTCAACCTCATGTTGTTTCAAACCTGTATGAGTTTCTGTTTTCTGCAGAACAGTATTTTTTTTCCCACACTATGGAAGTCAATGGCTACCGTCAACTGTTTGGTTGCCAACATTCTTCAGAATGTCTTTTATTTTCAACAGATGAACGAAGTTTGGAATAACTTGAGGGCGAGTAAATTATGACAGTTTTTTCTATCTGTTTTTGGGTGAACTGTCCCTTTAACATAGTTGATCATTTTCCAGTTGTGTGTACACTGTTGTTGCTGATTTTATTTAATTTGTTCATGTTTAGTAAGCTGTTGTCTTGTGATGTCAGGTTGGGGTTGTTCCTCTGTCAGAATGGCAGGTTAGATTAACTGTCATGCTTCTTGTACCAAGTGTTGAGGACTGAGTGTGGCTTTTAAAGACATTTTAAGAGTGTTTTATTTCATGTGAGTGTTAATGTGATTAATGTATAATCCATATAAATTCAGTTCAATTCACTTTATTGTCACATACTGGAAACAAGCGTACAAGGAGTGAAAATGCATAGATCAGTCATTGCAACACAATAGAAATTAAATAATCTCAACATACACACTGATACATTACAGTAAAAAAAAATAAAAAATCAGTTTAAGAAAACAGGCACATGCTCAAAACCACGTAACTGAAGAAAACTTTCTGAAAAAGTTCATCATACTAGCACCATTGTTTACTCAAGACATTTATTTATTTAGCAAATTAATTCAACTTTAAAAGCATATGCAAACATTTGCCTTTGAGGCTTTACAACACCTCATTTTTGTCAGTTTCAGACATCTGAAAGGTCACCACACAGGCAAAATACGCAAATAAGCAAAATTACCCGCAGCGTGCTCACATTTGACTGGTGGCAGTTGTTAATTTCACACCCTGCTGTAGAAAGATGCCATGTTTTCAGATCAGCACTTTTTCTCATGCTGTGTTTTGCTTTTTTTGTTAATTTTATGTCTTTTCTTTTCGATTTTCAGATCTTGTAGGGCAGCAGATTAGTATTTCCTCACAGATATAGGCTGCTGAAAGCATTCAGACATGCACACATGGGACTGTTGTCTCAGAGTACTGGATGCCATTCAGATAACTGTGCTCAAAATAAAGATATTGATCTGTAGGGCAGCTTTTTGGGTAGTATGTGACAGGATGTGACAGATGTTTGGTAGTGGCAGCTATAAGCCATTTCCTGTGAGTTATTTGCAGAAACGAGTCCTGTTTTTTTATTTGACACTGTGCCTGGAGTGTTGTTAACTTCATGCCAGAAATCACAGTTTACAGCAGTGATAGAATAGAAGTGACTGAGAAATAATAAAAACAATATGTATATAGACGTATTTTTAAATTGTACAAACTAGTTGACTAAAATTATTAAACAATTAAATTAAACAAAGATTATTGGAGTACGTTTTACAAGAAAATTCTATTTTAGTCTTTCTACTTAAAAATCGCAGGTTTAATACTTGCTGATTCTTTGTGAAATTTACTAACAATTTCTAAATGAAAATTGTTTCTACACCGATTTTATTTTTGAAGTAAGAAAATAAAGATTAATGGAGTAAGTTTTACAAGAAAATACTAAATCAGTCTTTATACTTAAAAAAATTCACATTTAATTAGTCATTTCTTTGTAATTATTTGTGAAATTCACTAGCAATTTCTGAGTGCAAATATTAAAAAAATTGTTTTTGAGTGTGCTTCTGTTTTGCAAAAAAAAATTACATGTTTTTCATTAAAAATTCTGTTGTCAACTTAACAATAGATGAGTACAATTTTATTTGCTAAAATGTCCACGAATTCCTTTGGTTTCTATTTTATAGCTTATTTTTGTTTATGTTTATTTATGGTTTAAATACAACAAAGAAAAATGCATTGTAATCGCAGAGTTTTAAACCCAACAGTACTTTTTTTGATGTAATGTTTTTAGACTTAAAAACAATCAGCAGTCACACTAATTTATTTAAAGTAATCTTTATTCTGAAGTATTCTTTAAACAGATTAATTACAAGAGTACTTTCAGTTATTTGGTTTTATATGAACAAAAAGTAGGCTATGAATTAACTCAGTTCTGTTGATTTGTTGACCGTAAATGACCTTTTAGACAAAGTGTGTCAGGTCTCGTTGCATGTCTACCTCTCGTATGTTCTCCGCAGACAGCATGCAACCTCACGCAAATCAGCCGCAAGTTGTATATTTAAATATTGATGTCTAGGTTTGGAGATCCCCTAATGGCACGTATTTGAGCGGATGCAGAAAAACAGCATTAACACAAAAAATACAATGTTTTGCTGCTGAGTGGGCGATGAAAATTCTAAAATATTCCTGCGTCTTCTTGAATTTATAGTTTCTTGCATTACATCAAGTATGAACTGAGCTGTCCTTTATACTACTTAAAGCATAAAAGCTGTAATTGGTCAGCAGAAACAGCAGTGATCGTGCAATTCAGCATGCCAAAAAATTACTTAATCCTGCTGTTTGCGGTGGTGACATCCTGGAGTTTCAGCTGTTGTGTTTTATTACGTAATATTACCTGAATTTGAGACATAGTTTAACAGAAGTGATTATGGCAAAGCTCTTTCGCAAACATATTGCATTTCTTCATTAGAAATCTGTCTATAGGAAGACCTAAAAATGAACATAGCCAACAAATGTATAAGAATATACATTCCACATTCATAATCTTTCGTCTTCTGCAACATTTTGCTCATGAATGCACTTCATGTGCATTTCATTATGAGGGTTAGACATCTTTAGCTGTTCACATGTATAAAAACATGCAGTGTGCATTATTTGAAAGTTTTTTGTGTTGCATAATTCACTTTGTGAAGTTTATTTACTCATCTTGATGATAATGTTGTATTACCCTGATCTTTGTAAATATTCATGTCACTATAATATTGAAGACAGAAAGCTTTATTTATATCAGAATACTGTGTATACACCAGATTATACATCACATAATTGTGAACAGGGTTGAACATAAGAGCAACTGTAAAAAAACAAAAAAAACAATTATACATTGTCACTTTTTTTACGCATTGCAGTAAAGAGAATTGCAAGAGACTAAACTGGCGCTGGTCGAGGAAATTTTGCAAGCGCACTGTATAAAGAAAGAAACTATGAAAGGTGTCAGTCTGGAAGGAAATTATTATCAAAGAAAGCGGCAAAACTCTACACTTCCAGTCACACGTGCAAACCACAAAAACCCACTTAGAATGAAATTGTGGTAAAATAGCATTTTAGTGAAATAAATGATTTACGACTCAAAGAGTGGCCATAAAGAGATTTTTATTTTGTTTTCAACAACATTCTTAAATATAAAGGTTCTTTTTTGTAATTATTGGTTCCTTTAAGAACCTTGAACATCAAGAACATTTTTATTCCACAAAAGGTTCTTTATAGCGGAAAACAATTCTTTAGATTATTTAAATGCTCTTTACACCAAGAGAAATTAAGATTCACTGGAAGGTTCTTTGAGAAAACAAAAATTATTCTTCTTTGGCATCACTCCAAAAACCTCTTTTGAAACCTTTATTTTAAAGAGTGAAATGAAGACGTATTTTACAGTCAAATGATTGTCTTATGATTTACTGAAAGTAAAATAGTAACAGTAAATAATAAACGTTTATTTGTTGTCATTTCTCTTAACACAGTAGGAGCGGAAATGAAATATGTCTCCGAAACCACGGTAGAGAACTTAAAACACAGGTTAGCCAACATGTGGGCAATTCTAGATCGGAAATGGAGTGTGTTTACCATGTCAACAGTTTTACCAATCTCACAACAATCATACCGAATGCATGTGCTTTTTTGCTTTTTTCAGGCTTTTAACCCTCCTGTTGTGTTGGGGACATCACATTTAATTTTCTTAATTGCTTGACAAATGGTTAAACTTGATTTATTCTTAAACTTTTGTGACTTTTTTACATTTAGGGTAATGGATGTGCATGCAAAGTTTCAACACATAGATGTGTTTTGGAGGCTGTACAAAATTGTTACAACCCTTGGTTTTCATCCAATTTGCCCAAAAACTTTGAAAAACACTAAAGAGGCAGGTAAAAAAAAAAAAAGAAAACCTTTATTGTAGCTTGTCAAAGACTAAAATATGAAATACATGGAAATTTATGAAGTTCAAGACTCGAAATTGCAGACTCGTCTTCTGGATCATTCACGGTTTCTTCATAAATTTGAGTTTCACAGTCAAAAAGTCTGTGAAATGGTATTTTTGGCTGTTAGTTTTTTTTACTAGACCATTGTTAATGAAAACATATCTGATATTAAAGCACACTTACTGGATGTTGAAAAGCCATTTGGAAGTTAGCAGTAGGAATCGTGTAATCCTTTAATTAAGTTGTATAATCCCCAGTGTCCACTGAGAAAACTCCCCTCGCAGAGACTCCAGTATGCAAACACAAAGCTGCACTCCTATTTCCACTAACGAGCTCCAAAGAAATGTCTCATCCCAAGCTATCCGCGAACTCCCAGTGGATGGGAATAGGTGGGGTGTTTTCTTTAGCCACACACACACAATCACAGTCTTCCTGTGTTCCTCCCCTCTTTTGTTTCTCCCCTTTAAATGCTCCAGTCACAGCTTACCCACGTCCATTTATTCACCTAACAGCTCCCTCACACACTCCATGTAGCTGACATTCATAATTTGTCTTGCACAATGCTTTATCTCTCTGGATTACTTTTGCTTTTGCTGGATCTGTCTATGATCTGTGGTAGGAGATCTTTAGTTTAAGATCTAAGATAAAGCATGAGTGTATCTGTATGAACATCAGCAATGCCATTACTATTGTTTATGGATATTATCTAGGAGACATTAAATCACATTACAAGCTTTTCTATGAATCATCGACTTTACTATTGTTGAACTAAACTTCCAACTTGTTTACAATAGAATGGATTTATTATAAGAAGTTGTAGCATGTCTGGTAGCAACATGGGTGATCATTAAAAAGTTTGTTTCTATTTTCAGGTCAAATGACGCAAGATAACAGAACAGCATTTGAAGGTAAGGGACAAACTACTAAATTATCTCTTAAAAAGAAAAAAACCTCTTTAAAATCGTAGTTATTTCTTTTCGATTAAAATTGAGATTTGCCAAAATCATCTGCTTTTCACATATTCTTCTGAGAAAACTATAGCAATCTCGATGGAAGCCTGTTTTCACCACAAAATTAAAAAAAGGTAATTGTGACTTTTTAATCTTACATTTATGAGTTTATATCTCATAATTTGCAAAAAGTCTGAATTGCGAGGTAAAAGGTCAGAATTATGAGATAATAAAGAGATAGTTCACACCAAAATTAATGTTTGTAACCAAACAATTGCTGGCAGCCATTGACTTCAATGGTATTTTTTCCTTAGTATGTAAGTCAATGGCTATAGCAACTGTTTGGTTACCAACATTCTTCAAAATATCTTCTTTTGTGTTCACCAGAAGAAATTAATTCATATAGGGTTGGAACAACATGAGGGTAAATGATGACAGAATTTTCATTTGTGGGTGAACTATCCCTTTAACTCAGAATTGCGAGGGGAAAAGTCAGAATTGTGAGATAAAAAGTTGCAATTACCTTTTTTTTATCATGGAGTAAATGGCTTTCCACAAATCTCCACCGCAATCTCAAAATTGTTTCAAATAGTGCTCAGATTTGCCAAAATACCAAAGTCTGCAATCAAACGTGAGATATTTCAATATGAGCTCAAATATTTCTCATATGCGATGTCCATGTTCATTTTATAACTCTATACTTTTGCTGCATGTCAACATTGTCTTGTTTGTGTCTTTTTTTAGTTAAGAAAGTTTGGGATGATTCAAAGATTATACTTCAATGAAGTCTCATGAGTTATGAAAGAGAAACCTCTGAGCAATAACATTTTCTGGGTATTTATATGATTGTAATTTGAATGAAAGACAATTGACATCCATAATATATAAATTTTACTCTAGACACTAAAAATATTCTCAAACAATTTTAATGTTAATACACTTAAGTTTATATCAAAATTCTTTAATTCACAAAGGTGGGTGTTTATACAGTTAAAGAGGGACACTACTGTATTTTTAATGTAATATTTATTTATGTTTCTTCTATATATTTTTTAAAAATTATTTTCAAATTTTTAAAAAAATGCCTATGACAAATTTTCATAAAGTGTCCATTCACCCTATATTGAATTGCATTGATAATAGGAATGCTAAAACATCATTTACTCATTTCTTAATGGTGTTTTTTCTTCAGATGAGAGGATCAGAGTCAAAAATGAAAGTGTACAGCAAGAACTGGACAAATCTTTTAGCACAGGTACATAATGTCTGCATTATTTATGCCTGCATCATTTCATCGCACGCACTGCTGACATTCATAATGACATTTTCACTCTTTCAGAGAGACCCAACGTCACATATGAGGACAAAGGTGAGAGATTTCTGTGACTCTGTATGTTTGAGTATTAGACTTCACTAGATCACTTGTTGTCAGTATCAATTATTAAACAAATCTCTTGTGACTCAGAGAATTTTCAGACTTCTCAAGATTTTCAAATAAGCTACAGTCACTGTCATGAAGAGATGTTGAAGAATTATGGTGGACAGTGCTGGGAGATTTTCAATGATAGCATGAGTGAACTGGGCAAGGAGAACTGGTGTAATATGGAGATGGTGATAAGGTAAGCCAGAGCTTCTTCTTCACATGTGACTTTACTTAAAGGGATAGTTCACCCAAAAATGAAAATATGATGTTTATCTGCTTACCCCCAGGGCATCCAATATGTAGGTGACTTTGTTTCTTCAGCAGAACACAAACTAAGATTTTTAACTCAAACCGTTGCAGTCTTGTCAGTCTTATAATGGAAGTGAATGGGAATCACGGCTTTGAGAGTCAAAAAAACTTACACAAACAAAACCAAATTAAACCCTGCGGCTCGTGACGATACATAGATGTGTAAAGACACGAAACGATTGGTCTGTGCAAGAAACTGAACAGTATTTATATAGTTTTTTACCTCTGATTCACCGCAATGTCTGAACTGTCCTGAGCGCGTCCTCGACAGCCAGTGCGTGATGCGTCTTCTTCTTCTTCTTGCTTTACGGCGGATTGCAGAGTTATAACCGCCACCTATCTCTCAAATGGACCATTGACACTCTATCTACAATCTCAATTAGGAGTGTCAATGGTCCACTTGAGAGATAGGTGACGGTAATGCACTTATAACTCTGCAATCCGCCGTAAAGCAAGAAGAAGAAGAAGATAGGACGCGCTCAGGACAGTTCACACATTGCGGTGAATCAGAGGTAAAAAAAACGATATAAATACTGTTCAGTTTCTTGCACAGACGATTGTTTCGTGTCTTTACACATCAATGTATCGTCACGAGCCACAGGGTTTAATTTGGTTTTGTTTGCGTATGTTTTTTTTTTACTCTCAAAGCCGTGATTCCTATTCACTTCCATTATAAGACTGACAGACTGCAACGGTTTGAGTTAAAAATCTTCGTTTGTGTTCTACTGAAGAAACAAAGTCACCTACATCTTGGATGCCCTGGGGGTAAGCAGATAAACATAACATTTTTGGGTGAACTATCCCTTTAAAAGGAGAAACTTCTAGAGAAGTATCATGTTGTACTCGTCATGTTAATCAGATGTTGGGCCCAAACAATGCTCTGTTCATATGTCTTGTGGTTGAATTTTTAAGTATATACATAAATGTTTACATGAAAAAAATTAATATGCATTTTTGCATGTGCATCACACTCTAAAACTAAGATTTACTGTATCTTTTCATATGTACAAGTTCTACTGAGAAATGACAAATGTTGCTTACCTACATGGTATATGCACAAAGAAAGGAAATGGTCATAGAACAATTGAAGGATGTGTGGGAAAGAAGTGAGGTATTTCTTGAAGCCTGATCGCTGGCTACTTAAGGGACTCTGAGACTTCCTGGTCCATTAAACAATGAGAGACATTTCCGTTTTCTGCATAAGCATAGATAAGAAATTGTGTTGTTGTTGTTGTGAACCAGAGTGATTAGGTTTTTTTTGCTACTATTGTCTGTCACACAACTCACTTTAGGACAGTATCATTATGAAAGAGTAGCACTACCTATATTAAAACCAAAAATACATTAAATACAGCAATATTGTGAAATATTACTGCAATTTAAAACTCTTGTCTATTTGAATATATTTTAGAATTTAATTGATTGCTGTGATGCACAACTGAATTTTCAGCATCATTACTCCAGTCTTCAGTGTCACATGATCCTTCAGAAATCATTCCAATATGATGATTTGCTGCTCATTAAAACATTCCTTTTTGTGTAAAGTGTGATACATTTAACATCAGAATTTTATAATGAATAGAAAGTTTAAAAGAACAGCATTTGTTTGAAATTGACTTTTTTTGTAACAAAGCTTTTACTGTCACTTCTGATCAGTTTAACACATTCATTTCCAACTCCTTCATAGTGTACATTTGTGTAAACCTGTGTGACTACATTGATTACACGTTTCTTTCTGTCACACAGCTCACTTTATGTTTCTCTCTCCCTCTCCTATGTCCAGAAATTACCACAAGTTAACTGAGTGTATTGAGTTTATATGCAGTGCGCTAGGGTGCTTCTACCCTAATCGTGTGGTGGAGCAGCTGTTCGTGAGGATACACCAGCAGTACTTCAGTTCTTGTAACAATGAAGAGGATTTACCCGACGCCCCGGCTGGAGTCGTGCTCGTATCCACACTGCTGCCTATCCTCCTCATACCCTTCATAGTGTTCATCGTGGTCTGGAAGAGTAGTTTAAGGGACTGAGTGCTTTTGCATTGTCCCGGATGAGTTAAAGTGATAGTTCACTTCAAAAATTAAAATCCTGTCATCATTTACTCACATTTGTCTCTGACACCTGTATGACTTTCATTCTTCTAAAGAAGATATTTTGAAGTTGTTGTTTGGATGTTCTTCAAAATAGGTTTTTTGTGTTTTGCAGAACAGAGGATTGAAATTAGATGAGGGTGAGTAAATGATGACCCAGTTTTTACTTTTTGAGTGAGCGGTTGCTTTGAAGTAAACTTTGAATGTATAAAGTTCATGTGGTTCACAATGATGTAATTACTGTAAATAAAACACACGCAGTGGGTGTGTGATTTTTCAACATGCTCATGATCAAGTGTAAAACAGTCTGATAAAATGTATGATTTGTGATCATGATATGAATATACTGTGACTTACTGAAAATACTGAATGTCACACATATCCTGCTAGACTTTATTCCGTTGTTGTATGTCAGTTTTGCAGCTATTTATTGAAGTTTGAAAATGCTCAGCAACTTGTTCACACAAATGTAAATCTAAAACACATTAAACTAAATATTGAAGGCTTAATTTTAATACATTATATGGATATTCATAATGGCATGCATAAGGCATGCCTTATAAAAAACATAATCTGTTGCATCATCTCATGAATCATAACTGCGGTTATAATACATTACAATACCTAACAATTTGTGGTTATGCCTTTTAAGAGCGCAATGTTTTATAACACATGATGAACGCATTATATCCAAGTTACAATGCATTATGGTTCCCATAGTTATAATGAAAGTCTTTAAGGAAATGTATGTTTTATTAGTGCATATTTAATAAGATAATGCCTCCTTTGCATATTTAAACATAACATTTCAGAAAACTTGTAATACACTTTTTTTTGCAATTCTTAATGTAATCAAATGGCTTAGTACGATCTATTAATTAATTTTTTAACCTATTCATCTGGGGTGCCTTGCCTTAAGAATACACCTGTAGTACATTATAAGTACAGGCTTCATAGAGAGTGATAATAAATATGATTTATTATTTATCAGTGCATCACTCACGTTTAGATTTCTGTCTCCTGCACAGTCTAAAACACAAATAACGTATTATAAGAACCACAGCTCCTCCTACTGCCAACACCACTGCTAGCAAAAATGCCATCACGTCTAAAGAGTGATAGGAGTACCACGGCATCTTATAAGAGTCTGTACGTAAATGAGCAGCACCCTTATGCCGCATGACGTACTCTATCCAAAAGAGGGCCCCCTCTTGTGGTTGTATAGGCTGGTCTTTCTGTAGCCTAGACAGCCGTTGCATGTTGTCCCTGTACGATGGCTGATGTAAAACCTCCCGGACTGCCGCCGAAAAGCTCTGTCTGTCCAGTTTGGTGATGTCAAGAACCTTAGCGGCCCCTCGTACCTCAAGTCGCAACATATTGTCTAATTGGTCAAAAAGCAAGGGAATCCCAACCACTGGAACCCCATGGTAGATAGACTCAAAAATGCCATTCGTTCCACCGTGAGCGACAAATGCACGTGTTTTAGGGTGACCGAGCAGGTCGTTCTGCGGAAGCCACTTAACCAGAAGAGTGTTGTTGCCCAGATTATGAGGACGCTCTCCTAAGTGCCTCCAGATGACTCGCTGAGGCAGCTGAGCAAAACCAGCAGCGATTTCAGTCATGATTTCACTTGGAAGACCTTTCACGAGCGTCCCAAGTGACATCACAACCACCCCATGTTCTCCTGAACCTTGCACAAACTCCTCCAGGTCTGGCGGTAAGGGCTTGGAGGGTTTGCATTGGAAGCCTCCGATGTAGACGATGTTGGGCATGGTTGGACGCGGGAACTCGAAGACAAAATCCGACCTCATGAGCCAAATATCTGCGCCTTGCAGCAAGTGGTAGAAATCAGTTTCAGGTCCAAAATAGCGTGCAACTAGTTTGTCATATTCTGGTCTCACAATGAAATGGTCTATGCACATGTTTAGCACATAATGTAAGATGTTCTTGAGCCTGTCTCCAAATGACATGCGGTTCGATAAGTGGCTAAACACTGCTGGGACGTAAGAAACCGGAGAAGGTGCGACAACAAAGTGCCCTTCTCCACTAGTGATCCATCTCACGTTGTAAACCATTGGTAATTTGAGTTTATGAGCCACCAGCACTCCTGCAGGCAGACCTGGATCGATAAGAACTAAGTCGTAACGTTCCTCATAGAGCTGTTTCATCAACACAGGGTTTTCGAAAATCTCCACAACCAGCTTACTTGCTTGCCAATGCATGCCATAGTGAATCTTCAACATCTGCCAATAGAACTGCACGAATGCAATCGGCGATCCTCCATGTTTTTGTATCTCAAGCATTTTTCTCAGGAACGAGATGAAGAAATCTTGTTTCTCTATGTTTATTGGCTCTGGTAGGGTCACTGTTATGGCTTTGTAGTGCGGTGAATGCTCCTTGACGTACCAGCTGCTGGCGGTTCTTACCACGGTGACCTCGTGACCGCTGGAGTGAAGGACCTCGATCAGTATATTCATGTTGACCCAGTGGCTTCCGTCCACAGAGCAGAGGGAAGGTTGGTGAAGAGGAGTACGGTTAGCAGCAGAAGACAGTGTGAAGATTTTAGGACATTCATTGCTCCCTAGTGCACAGAAAAACACTAATGTTTGACAGACATAATGCATAACATGATGAAATCATAATTCCTTGAACAAAAAAGTTTGCTCTGTGTTTATTTGATTGAAAACACTCCTCTAATCCCGGTAAACACTTCATGCTTGAGTGCATGCATGGACACACACAGGACAAGCCTGAATAGACAGTGTTATTAAAAACAGATGTGTCCTGTTAACCATTAAGTTTTTTGGAGAAAGATTGCATGTTGTATTTGCACGTTCTTTTCTGTGCAACATGCACATTATAAAAGACCCAATGGGAAAGTGAGACTAGAAATTCTGATGGTATTTTCTGCATTTTAACACAAGTATGATTTAACAAAAAGTAGTAAAGTAAAGGTTCATTACTATAGAAACATAACTGATTTAACTGGATGTGGTTTTCTTGCAAAGAAAAGAGGAAAATAAATCACTTTTACCTTCTTCTGTTGCCTGTCTTCCTCTCTCTGATGAAACAAGGGTTTGTTCTGTCTGGTTCCAAGTCCAGATCATGCTTTAGTATTGCATAACGAGTGGAGGCAATCCCAGAAAAGTGGGTGTTGTTAATGAGTTTGCGTGAGAAGCGTGCACTAGTGCTGTTTCATAAAAACCTTCAACAATGTTTTCTCAAGGACTTAAAACATGCCTCTTGTCTCTTTATTTTTACTGGCACAGTTCAAGGATGATGGCAACATGGTTCTATGTTTAATATCTTCAGCAAATTAAATCAAATGCCAGGTCATTAAACTCTTTAGATAAGAATAAAGTGTTAGACTGTAAAGCATGCAAGACAACATCATGAGAATGGAGTGAGAAGAAAATATGGTGGAAAATATTTTAACTAGTCAAGAAACTCCTTGTAAAATGCATAATTTTACCCAAACATTTTATTAGCTAAATAATATTAGGTCTTTTCACTCTATACTGTTTTGCATATTAAAAAAAAAAAGTAAAGTTATTATTTATTTTGTTTTCTTTGGTTAAGGATTATAGTATATGGTCTAACAAGTGTGCCGAAAAGCAAAACAAAATTATAAATCATTCAAAGAGAAAAAAGTAATTAATAATATAAATAATTTAAATTGTGTTTGTACTTTGATTTCTTATTTGATTGTTATTATCAATGTTAGAACATGTGAGGAAAAATACTTCCAAGGTCAAAGTTCAGAGTAAGAGACTGTTATGATGAGCACGTGGTTTTCCCATTTTACATTGAAAAAGTTATTAAGTTACCCATTGTTGAAGAAAAATCATGCTGTCCTTCATCGTAACAACGACAAGTTAATAAATGATAATCTACTAAACTTTATTTATTTATTTATTTAAAAATGTAAATGTGACATTTATCATAACGGTGTTTAATATAACGTGAAATTATTGATCATTGATCAGCTACTGAAATAATTATTTTCCATTCCTGGCGCGTGCCATCAGAAATGACTTTTAAAGTCACCATGAAATCAAAATGGAAAATTCTTATTTTTTAATGGAATACTGTTTATTATAAATAATTTATCCGTGCACTTCATTATTTTTTTATTTTTTTATGTGCCCTCTTTAATCAAAAACGTTAACCTCCACTTCCCCTCAAAACGACTCATCTTCTCTTCCGGTCACGAGCCATGGCGCGTGGGCGGAGCTAGTGATGTAAGGGCTAAACGCTGGGAAAAGCTGAAGCTGATGCTTCACTTTATAGCACTGACACCAGTCGTGAGGGAGTACGTTACCCCTAAACATCGAAAAGATATTAGGATATTACGACAACATTACTAATTTTTTTCATGAATATGATGGAGGACCTGCTCAGTCGTTCAGGCAGTCTCTCTCTCTCTCTCATGTTTTGTGCCGTTGATCGTCGTCGTCATCCTCAAAAAAACATTTATTCATGCTTGGGTGTCTGCCATGAATCCAGTGTAGAGAAATCCCCCACCACTAACTGCAAACTGGCATTCAGATCTGCCTCCATTTTGTTTGCAACGCACCAACTTCCAATGAACCAATCAATTCCCGAAGGACAAAATCAAGTCCCGCCCTCTCATTTCAGATGCCGTTTCACTCGGATATACATCACAGCAGAGAAGAAAAGACAATGGCAACTTCCTGTTTCAAACCAAACGCATTGAGCATTCACACATCCTGAGGGCGGTAAACTTTAGGCTACTCATCACGAAAGTCATTTGAGAACATTCACAACTGCAGAGCAACTTTGATGTAGAAATGCAAACTTCGACCTGCATATTGCGAAATAAGGTGAATGTTTTGGTGAATTTTTCATTTGTACGTTTACGAGGCATCACACGACCTGTTTGTAAATGTGGGTATTTGCGTTCTATTGTATTTTCTTGCTTCTATATGTATTACCAGTTAGTGCTGGCAAGTCTAAAACGACAGATGTTGTGTTATTTGAATTTGATCAATGTCTTATTTATCTCAAGTTACTCAACTACCTTTAGTAATAACAGCATAATGCCACAAGATGGCGACATTTACAAGTGAGCATTGTGGCTGAGCTGGAAGACAAATCAACAATTAACACACGTTTAAATTTTCATGTTCATGTCATTGATAGGTCTACCATAGAGGAGTCTAACACAGCTCAACACACTTGTCTGATAAGATTCATTTATGATTTGGGCCATTTCATAATGAATGAAAGGTTAATTTCTAGGTCAGAAGAGGTTGGTGCTGTCGCAAAGATGTAAGATCTGAATGTTACACTTTATATTTATGGAACCCACTTTATATTTAAGTGAATTAAAAGTTCAAATCCACTATGAAAGACTGAAAATGGTCCAGATTAATCATAAATCATATTAAAAATAGTCGTCAGACAAATGTGTGTTTAGTTTCAAATAAATAATGTGCTCATTTCATATCTTCATGGAACATGGTCTTTACTTAATATCTTAATGATTTTTGGCATAAAAGAAAAATCAATAATTTTGACCCATACAATGTATTTTTGGCTATTGCTACAAATATACCCCAGCGACTTAAGACTGCTTTTGTGGTGCAGGGTCACATATGTCATATAGATCTTAAGCACAGATTCTGAGTCATGTGTGTGCATCTAAAATCAGCCTGCAGTGCAAACTCAAACTGACTCGTCGCTCTGTATGGTGGGTGGAAAACACAAAACACATACACAGAAACGCACTGATCTGTGGGCAGGTACCAATCTGACACTGTTTGAATGTGTGTGTTCATGTTTGTGTGTGTGTGTGTGTGTGTGGTACGTGTCGTGGGAAGCAAGCATGTAAATCAAAGCCATCTTGATTTCCCACATATTATTTTGAGGTGTACAGTCTCCACGGAGACAACAATCACTCCTACTTATACAAAGACAAACAAATCTTTGTTTCACTGAATTAAAAACCTTGACCAAAAACAACAATTAAAAATTCAATTACAGTAAATAACTTTCGGTTTGTAAACAATATAGTGTTTAATTCATAAGAACTGAAAGAAAATGACCGTCTCCCACTATACACAAACAGATATATTTTCTTAATTCTTTCTGTTAATCGGTTTGGGCAATTTTTGCACACACTGAACCATAAGTAATTACATTTTTATCTAAAACACGCAGAAGCCCTGAAGATGAAGGTGAAAGTGTCTTTTTGACTTGCCTTCATGAGTGTATTTATAGGAATGCACAATATATCGGCACTATGTTTATTATTGGTTGATATTAGAGATTAGCTTATTGGGATCAATATTCAATATCAATAATGAAAACCCATTTCTACCACATATGAAAAATCATTCTTTTGTCATATTAAGTCTTAATGATGAGACTTGTCTCTTAATTTCAACATTTTATGTCAGTTTTTTTCTTATGTGGCAGAAATAGATATTGGACATTTAATTGTGCATTTATTATGCTTTTTAGATTTTTGCTGCCAAATAAACCTTAACTGATTTTTTTCATACTGTACATGTTGTGATGCCTAAATTTACTTGCCTAAACCTTAAATGCCTAAATCTTTACTTATTTACTTTATGTATATAAATATTTATGTATTTATATACTTTATGTATTTGAAATTGTATAGAATTTAAATATCGGCTGTTGATTGGTTACCAGTCATACTAAAAAATAATTATTCATCAAAACAGTTAATAACATCGACCAGCATTTAAATATGTGCATTCATATCTATTTCCTTTTTTTATTCCTGCTATGTGTAACAACACAAACACATCAAAACTACATATTTTCTGTGCATTTATAGGTCAATATAAGACAAAATGCATATTTCTGTACCTTAATTAGCATGCACAGTAGTGTCAACTTTGGCCACTAGAGGCACATTGATCATTATTAGATTTTTTTTTAATTCCTCCATAAATTGCCCCAGCTCACCTTGACTATGAGGGGAAAAAAGCTTTCGAGTAGACACTAAGAAAAATGCAGAGAAATTATGCATAAATATTTTGGGTGCTTTTATTGTTGTTACACACAGTGCAAAAACATGATAATAAAAATGAATAATAAAAATGTTTTTCCTGCTGTTTTCACCTTTCCCTTCAGGGCTGTTTGTGGCATTGGTGAGTGTCTCTTACAATATTTTGTAGTACGAGTTCCTCAAATGCAGTGGTACCATAAAATAGTGTGATAGTTATGCTGTGTGAATGCATTGTGTAACTTGTGAGGTGATGCTGAAATGACTGGACAGCTGTTTTTAACACTTTTCATCGCTTTTAAAGTTACCAGCTTTTGCCTTTCCTCTGTGTGCTGCCAGACATGGACACAATTCCATAAAAAAAAACCGCACATATATGTTCATGCATACAGACACCGAGCACATGCATACAAACGCAGCTCCAAGGATCATTCTAGCTTACATCATGGTCTGTCCGGCCCAGCCTGAGGTTTATCTGTACATTATGTTTGCTTTCAAGTAAAATCGAATAAGGAACAAGAAATCCCCCCTCGCTCAAGGATGAGCAGGACACATGCATCTCTCTGGGGGCTTGTGACTGACTCAAGGGGCTTGTTGTTCTCAGCTGGCGGAGGCATGGGGAAGAGAAGAGCTGTGGAGGAAGTAAATTACATAGGGAGGGCTGGAAAAGTCTCTGTTCTTGTCGCATTACTGCGGCCGCCGTCAAGGGCACCGTGGCCGCGGTTTGAGTCACTGCGCTCGGAGCTCCGCACGGCCTTTGTTCCCTGCAGCCAATGATCAACATTCTCTCTGTTTCAGTGACTCACAGCGATAGTCAGCAAGCCCTCCCCTAGTCTTCATCATGTCCCATGACAGCATCACAAGCCACAAGAGAGGATGGAAAAGTATGCAATGTTTGTGTGAAAACTCACCTTCGGTTTTAGACTGTTGTGTACGGTGGGACAAATGAAAGACACGGTGAACTTACAAAGAGAAAATCCCTGCGCAACATGAATTTAAAGGGATACTTCACCCAAAAATACTTTACTCGCCCTCATGTCCTTTCAGACCTGTATGACCTTTTTTTGCTGTATATAGAAGATGTTTTAAGAACTGTTTTATCCATGCCTTTAAAGAATATAGGGTCCAAAACAACGTTGAATCCCATCAATTATCAATGTATAAATATAAAACCGAGACTTTTTTCAAAACATATTCCACAAAAGCAAGAAACTCTTGTCTGGAATGACATGAAAAATTAAGAAAAGTTATTTTTGGGTGAACCGTCACTTTAATTGTCCTTCTCAAGTGATGGCTCATGGCTTACTAGCTATTCTGGTTACTAGCGCTGACCTTTAGCCATTACACCGTTGCAACCAGGAACTTGAACTGGAATCTAATGAATAAAATGAATTCATAACTCATTTTACTTCTGTAATGCAACACATTTCTGAATGAACCAGAATATTCAACAACAGAAATATGTAGGTTGGGACTCAATTATATACTGTTGTAAGTGAGGAACTTACTTATTAAATAAATAGAGTCCATTTTGATCAGTGTTATTTTAGTTTTATTTATATACTATTGTAGTTTTTATTAATATTTTGAATTTTAGTTTTTCATTTTTATATTTTCAGTTTAATTCAGTCTTTTGGGGTATGTTTACCTGACAATGATGTACTAAAAATGTCAAAATGTTTTTCCTTTGTGGGGTTTGCGTACAGATGACAATGTTGTCAAAACGATCCCTGTTCACGCAGATCCACGAAAATGACCTTAAACGCTGTATTGTGCATTCTAGGCCAGTAGTTGGCGATGTCACTTTGTAAGGAAACGCTACGCGCACATGTAATATGCATGCATATGATTTTTATTTTTTGCATTTAAAAAAAAATGCATTTTGATTAGTTGGCAAGGCAATATTTCAAATTTTCGTTTGTTTTTCCATCTAATATTTATATTTTATTTAAAGGGGTATTAATAAAAAGCCTATTATGCTTTTTCACTTTTTAAAATTTTAGTCAGTGTGTAGTGTGTATGTTTGGGCATAAAAAAGATCTAGAAAGTTACAAAAAAAAAAAAGTTAAAAAAAAAATCCCTTTTCAAGAACTACAACGAACGGCTCGTTTGGACTAAAGCATTTGTTTTCCGGGCTTTGTGATATCACAAAGCGGCTCATTGGAATATCATTACAAATAATTCCCGCCTATGGAGATTTGAATGGTTGGGGGGTGGGGAGGGGCGAGGTTGTGGTTAGAACGCTTGGTTGAGTGAGTGCATCAGACGCGACGATGAAGAAGAAGAGCTGTTGCAGCGTTAGTGCATCAGAGAAAACCAAGAAGAAGAGCTGCAGTGCTGTAGCTTCAAATTTTCGGCATGTCTAGAACAATTCTTACAAGTACAACACGACATAGCTGGGCCCCGCGGACAGACGCCGAACGGTGCCGCCGAACGGTGCCGCCGGTGTGCCTACACTCATTGAAAATAAAGTATTTTAATTTTAAAGACGTGGTGCGACGCTGCCCTTCTCGTCCGGTGCGCGACCGCCTGAAACGCTGTTTTTTTTCACCTCCGTGCCCAAACGTCTTTGTTTGGGCTTCCGAAAGCGGATGATGTCAGGAAACAGTGGTTGCAATTTATTTTTTACCTCTGTTCCTGAGCATTATAACCCCAGTTTGCTATTGTGTGCTGCGCATTTTACTGAGGACAGCTTCCACAACATGAGTGAGTGCCGGATTCGCCCAAAAGCTTTTGTTGAAAGACGGAGCAAGGGGCGGGGCAGTAATGAAACAATGTCTAAGTTGTTCGCCAATCACAACGCACTGGGACAGCTAACCAATCACAACACATTTTGTTTTTTCGGAAGGCGGACCTTCATCAAAGCCGGAACTAATCGAGCCGTTTGTGCCAGCCTGGGGAGAAATGTATTTTAATAATGTAAATTATGTGAAAAATAATGTGTTTTTCGAACCACCAAGCATGAGAGCATGTTCTAGTACACCCCCAAAACAAAATCAAGACTTTGTAAAAGAGCATAATAGGACCCCTTTAAGCTTTATATAAATTAGTAAAAATGTTTTAAATAGATTTAGTTTTGATTAACGATAAAAACCCTGGTTTGATTCCATGGTAACTTTACCAGCTCGACTCCATTTTCAAGATTGAGCATTAGCTCCTACAGCTGCAATGGAACATCTTTTTACGTGGGCTGGAAATCAGACCCAGGTGTCCAGCATGGTGGGAAAATTCTACCACTGTACCAGAAATGCGCCTATAATAAGCCCGAGGCTGTGCATTTCCAAGCAGGTTTTCTTTTAGACCTGACATTCATTAAATAAATGGCCAGAAAGGACCTGTAATAAACCAGCAACCTCAGGAAACCATTTACCACCTGCTTCAGCCGGCTGTGTGATGTTCTTGAGATCTTCGCTTAAGGTTGGTGCAGGCAGTGCAGTTTGTTCTATCCTTTATGATGGTTGCTTGTCAGAAATGTATATGTTGAATGTGATGTAAGGTGCCTTAGAAAACAGCATGTAAACAAATGTATTGAGATCTTGCATAAAAGTTAGTAGTCTTGACTCTGTGCCGTATATCTAAGAAGTTTGACAGAGTTAGTTTTGCCATCAATCGGGTCATGTTTTGACATCCACTTTGACATGCATAACAAAGAACTCAAGTGATTGAACTCTGTCATGGCTGGACAGAAGGAAATTTGTGGACCGCTCATTTTTCAAAGCAAACTTAAGGTAAATTGTAAATATGAATTGAATATAAATATCAAGAGAAAGCTACCAAGATATTGTACCAACTTTTATTTTCTTTCTCTCACAGACAGAGTATGCCATTAATTGCTGTTCAAACTGATTCTTAATTAGACGGCCGTCGTAGGAGCAGCCACACAGCAGGATTGTGAAGCATCATTTCTGACACTGTCAGAACTTCGTTGGAGGCTAAGATTCATCACAAGGGCAATTAATTGTTCATTGGTGAGCATGTCACACTGAACTTTAAAAGACCTGTAATGAAACCCTCCAAAAATGCAAGTTTTTCTCTGATGGAATAAATGTGGTTTACTGGGCTTTAGAAAGTTGGGTTGATGAAGAAGTCTGGGCCCTAATTCTCCATTCACCATTCACATAAATAAACAATGACATAATTACATAACGATGCCAGGAAGATGTGTCGATGGCGGTTTTGAGAGACAGAGAAAGAGGGAAGCGGAAAAATCCTTTTGCTTGCACTCAGCAGGTGTCCCTTTCGATTAACTGATGCTTAGAATGCATCCTGTCATATTTACTTGACCATCATGCAGACAGAGAAAACAGACTATCTCTTCCTCGTCTTCCCTCTCCTCTCGTGCTTTATTTAACCACCACGTCTAAACCCTGCCATCAAGTCTTGCTGTTCAACAAGTGGAAAATCAAATCATATTTCAAAAGACTGCACAATAAAACACACTTAAAGGACTTGGCATTGGGTTTCCCCAAATACCCTTCTTTCTCTCTGATTCTCCCTCGCTCGCCCACTGTTTCTTCATTTGCAGAAAGCCTCCTCCCACTTGTCCTTTTTGAGTCATACAAAGAAACCCACTAGAAGGGCATTCTCTCTCTGTCTCTCTCAATCCTACTTCCTTCCTCAACGCCCAAACTCTCCAGTCACCTGCTGAAACAGTGAATGCTCTCTCTCTTTAAAGCAAGAAAGACACACACTCTCATCTGAGATCCCTGGTGGTTCTCATTTCCCCTCTCATCTTCGTGAGCACCTGACGTTGAGGGAGTTTGTTCCCTCTCACTTCCAGAGGTCAATATTCCGGCTTACGGCGATAGCTCCGTGCTGGCGGCCCAGCCGCTTTCCCGCTTCAGCCTGGGACGGAAGACCCTGCTGGGGGCCGGCACAGCTGTCATGCTGCTCTTGGTGCTGGTGGTCCTCATTCCTGTTCTGGTTCATCTGGCGGGCAGCAGCGAAAATGGAGGTCAGTACGAGATGCTGGGCACTTGCCAAATGGTCTGCGATCCGTTCTTGGAAAAAAGTGCCACTACAGCTGATATCGCTACAGGCACGGCTATCACTAATACGCAGTTGGAAGCTGAGGCACTGACTGATCATAGCATGGGACCCCCATTGCCCACCTACGCCCACGGACCGCAGGGCAAACCCGGCCGCCAAGGAAAACCAGGGCTACCAGGACCTCCGGGTCCTCCAGGACCCCCGGGACCACCTGGAGAGCCAGGTCCTCCAGGACCAATGGGGCCACTGGGAAATAAAAACCACACAGAGCGTCCAGACATCTTTGCTCTGGGTGGAAGTACAGCTACCGGAATGGGGACAGCCGTCTATACCATGGGACCCCGCGTGGCCTTTTACGCAGGTCTGCGAAACCCACAGGAGGGCTACGAGGTTCTGAGGTTTGATGACATGGTTACAAACATTGGGAATAACTACGATGGATCAACTGGGAAATTTGTCTGCAAGGTTCCAGGAACGTACTTCTTCACGTATAACGTCCTAATGAGAGGAGGAGATGGAACCAGTATGTGGGCGGATCTCCTGAAAAATGGACAGGTAAGAGTTTTGCAGCTAACACACCTGTACTGAAGTTTATGAAAACAATTTTTTAATAATATAATATTATAATGTTCATAATTATGTATTTTACTACACACCTGTTGTTTTATAAAATGTTAATTATAATGACTGCAGATTTAGATAACTATCTGTCCTAGATCTGTTTAACATTGCAATGATGTCTATGTCTGATTTAAATGGAAAGATAAGGTGCATATTATTCCGGCAGCAT
This sequence comes from Sinocyclocheilus grahami, assembly GCF_001515645.1. NCBI lineage: Eukaryota > Metazoa > Chordata > Actinopteri > Cypriniformes > Cyprinidae > Sinocyclocheilus > Sinocyclocheilus grahami. The sequence goes on along the minus strand of NW_015505198.1, from coordinate 685,986 downwards.
ATGCAATTCATACATTACATAACACTGATGAAAGACAGACTGCCACTGGGATGTAATTCCCCGTATGTAACAGAGTGAATTTAGGGTTGCTTTCCAGCAAAGGTCAGTTTCATGTTTGAGATGGACTTCTGTCATGTCTATGGTCAATGTAAACCGTAAACAAGGAAAGGTTTCACTGAACCAAGAGTTCGCCTCTAGTCAGAAGGGCTGCTTTGTGTTTGTGTGTGTGTGTGTGTGTATATACATACTATACTTGTCTTCCTGGCATCCCTCAGTGTCATTCTGAATCAGGACACTTCTCAGACACCCACGGCCACTCAAACACATACGCAAATTCAGTATGAGTCTTTCACACACGCAAAATAAATACTTTAAAAGATGGCACACACATCAGAATATGCATCAGAACACACACACACACACACACACACACACACACACACACACACACACAAAGGCATACAGAAAAAAATACTTTTTAAATATAGTTCATATAAGTAAGATTGGTAGAACCAATCTCTATATCCCTGTGACTGTCTATTTATACATATATAGTATACATATATAGAATTTATATATAGATAGATAGATAGATACTTTTAAAAATATATATTATTTAAATATACTGTATATAATAAGTAGTATTTTTAATAATATATATACACATACACACATTTATAATATTGCTATTTTTATTATTTTTATTGCTGCTATTAAAGGGATAGTTCATATAAGAGATGATACAAATACAAGCCATCCTAGGTGTATATGACTTTCTTCCAAGCATCATGGCAGTGAATGGGGGTAGAGATTTTGCTGTGTGGAGAGCTTGGAAGAGCCAGGAGATTTTTAATATAAATCTGATTGTATTTCTCTGAAAGACAAATGTCATATACACCCAGGATGGCTTGAGTAAATCATGGTGTAATTTTCATTTTTGGGTGAACTATCCCTTTAACACGAAACACTAGAGTATCTTTGTGACATAAAGTCTTGACACAAACACTGTGCACACATGGCTATTCTGTATATATATTTGATCTCCTTTGCTTTAGCCAGGCTGTGGGCTCTAATTATAATTCCCTCATGCTCGGTCAGTCATACACAAGGAAACACACATGATGGATATGAGTTTATACACACAGATACATGTATATATACACACCCACGCATGCTGTGTGCTTGAGTCAGCTGTGTTACTCATATGAGCGCAGAGAGAGATGGCCTACAGTGACAGCATTTCACCGTCTGACTGATGCCCTCATATCTGAGCGACTTCAGTCCCTGTCCATCAAACAAGTAAATGACAAAATTGTCCATCCTCTCGGGCTCCCAAATAAACACTTCAAACTTTTTTTTATCCCATTAGCTCAAACCTACTCAAAGTTGTTTGCCCAACCTGGTTTTAAAGAGGAGGTGTCCTGTTTTATTTATAGAGGCTGGAAATAATGAGGAGGGTAGTGAGAATGTGATGGGAATGTGACACAGACTGGACGGAAACCCATATTTCACATTGAGAAACAGCTCAATATGTCAAGGCATATTGGTCCCTTTTCAAAGTCCCTTTTAAGGCACTCTGTGGCCGTCTGGTAAAACCCCCGACTGCATTTTTCTGTGTTGGCAGTAGACATACAATTACAGGTTATATGCAGTTGAATGAAGAAAGAGCAAAATCACCAAAAGTTCTTGACAAAATTATATTTCAACTGCTTATTACAGACCTGGCAACAATTGTATGATAAGTTATACTTCTTTAGCTCAAATCATGCAGTTAACTGACCATTTTGCATTTAACGTGTCTGGATTTGAGTGGATTAATGTTATAGTTTCAGTAAAGTATGCCATGCTTGCATTAATCTTGGCTTTGCAATTTACTTAATGCAATGCATGTGCAAATAACAGCAGAAATTGTCTCTGAGAATGTGCATAAATTGCTTTTGGTGTGTGTTTATTTTTTTAAATGCAGCTTTCATGTTTTGTACTGAATTGTATATTAATGTATGTTAGTTTTATCAGAATTGCTGGAAACCTGTATGAAGGAAGTAGACTTGTTTAAGGCTTGCAACCACATTTCCTTTGTAGGATTCTTGTATTTAAATTAACTGAGGAACATCCAATTCTTGTTTGCCTCCAGCTTTACTTCTGATCGCATTTTCATAATTTACATTTTTAAAAGGTCTGCTTTAGAAGAAGCACAGATAAACCATCAGCTATTCGAAACAGATTCATGAAAACATTGTAAGCTCATTTTAATCTGCCGGAAAAAACACAGCTGGTAATTTGAGAGTCAGACAGTATGTCATCAAAGTAATGAGATGATATGCTATTGCATAAACAAAAAAATAAAATACAAAATAGTGTTTTAATCCCATCAGTTTTACCTAAAGAAAAGCTGTAAAGAAATTCTTCATCCAAAAATTTTATTTGTTTACCCATATGTCATGTAAAATGCAACATTTTTCAAAAGATTTATTTTTTATTTTTTTTATGCTCACCAAGGCTGCATTTATTTAATCAAAAATACAGTAAAAACAGTGATATTGTGAAATATTATTAATTTTTCCTGTCATTACTCCAGTCTTCAGTGTCACATGATCCTTCAGAAATGCTAGTTATGCTAGTTTGCTGCTCAACAAACATTTCTGATTATTATCAATGTTGAAAACCGTTGATACATTGAAACCTTGATCATTTTGTTTCAGGATTGTTTATTGAATAAAAAAGTTCAAATGAACCAAAAATATAAATCTTTTGTAACATAAATGTCTTTACTGTCACTTTTAATGCATTCTTGCTGAAAAATAATTCTCATTTCATAAAAAACAACTTTACTGACCGCGATATAGTATAGATATAAATATTATGAGTCACTCTCTTTCAGGTTTGAAAGACTGAACAGCTGTATTAAATGTCACATCGCTGAAGGCCTCTCTTGTTCCTCTTCCTCTCTTTGCAGGTGAGAGCCAGTGCCATCGCTCAGGATCAGGATCAGAGTTATGACTACGCCTCAAACACCGTCATCCTGCACCTCGACCCCGGAGACGAGATCTTCATCAAGCTGGACGGTGGGAAAGCGCACGGCGGGAACAGCAACAAGTACAGCACTTTCGCTGGCTTCATTCTGTACAGTGACTAGAGGTCAAAAGGTCATCGAATTCAGTCTCAGTCTGTAGGTAAGAGATGTTAGGGGGTCTTAACTGATTTAGGTTATAAATCTGATGTTTATCAACACGCCTGACATGTTTAGGTCAGGAACGATTTCTTTTTTTTCTTTGTCATTTTTGTTTTACCTCTTTGGTTTTCTTTGCTACAGGCTATTTTCACCTGAAATTCAACAGCTATACACTCATAAAACACAAGATAATTTGTTTAAAGAGTCAAATGATTCATTATACAGCCTGAAGGGAATGGTTTGTATGTTTTGTTGTAGTAGACGTGGTTTTAAAGCCTGGATCCAAAAATCTTCAACAGACACACATGAAATCAACAAGAATGAGAGAGCCAGGCTTCAGGGTTTCATCAAAGTCGTAATTGATCAAAAGCCCAGTCAAGTGAGTGCTGATATTTCATTATGATGTTGTCTTTGTATATATGATCAATCTGTGACTCCGCACTGCTGTTTATCAATGTCTCCGACTTTATGTGAAGTGAATGACCCTTAATGATACCCTAAAATCTTAATGAGTGTACGCACCTGGTTTTGACTGCTGTAAATTACACCTTGTCCCTGAGAGTCTGTTGTAAATCATAGAAGTGCATCTGTTTGTGATTGCTGTGTGAATCATGTCACATTCACACAGCAATCACAAATAAAGCTAAGCATTTGTTTCAGCTTATAGCTAAAGCTAAACCCGTTCATTGTTGTTTCTACCAATGAGTTATGAAGTATGTGGCTAATATTACCATTACAAATAAATCTTATCCTACTAAAAGTTACTACTTAATAATGGATGGAGATCCATAATACATTGTAAGTGTAACAGTGATGCTGGTTTATGATGATGACGACCACTATCTAAAATGATGTCCTGTATATATCGCGATAGCCATGACCTGTAAAATGCATCTAAATATCTCAATGTAACAGCTTACAGATTTTTGCTTTTGCTAATAAATGGAATTTTTCTAACAATTTTTGGGTCACTCGGTTGATTGCTAAGTGGAGTGTCTGTTGTGTTGTCTACATAGACAGCTGCCTTTTTAAGAAAGCATCCTAACACAAAGGAATAGTTCACCTAAAACTGAAAATGTACTCACCCTCGGACCATTCAAAATGTAGATGAGTTTGTTTCTTCCTCAGATTTGTAGAAATGTAGCATTTCATCACTCGCTCACTAATGGATGCTCTGCAGTGAATGGGTGCCGTCAGAATGAGAGTCCAAACAGCTGATAAACACATCACAATAATCCACACCACTCCAGTCCAACAATTAACATCTTGTGAAATGAAAAGCTATGTTTTTGTAAGAAACAAATCCATCATTTAGACTTTTTAACTTTAAAACCATCACTTCTGGCCAAAATACGAGTCCATAATCCATAATAAAACTTACTTCAGTGTAAAAAAAAAAAAAAAAAAGTTCATCTTCTGTTGTCTTCTCGCATCAAAATCCAACAACATATTTGTTTAGACCTGTTTTGGACAGTTTTTACTTGTAAACAGTGCTTGATCTGTGCATATTTCTCTCCTGATTCAGACCACACGACTTTTTCACTGGATAAAGTGTTATTATGAATAGAGGAAGCAACAGTTTGAAATAAAAAATGTCTTATTGATGGATTTGTTTCTTACAAACACAGTTTTTTTGCTTCACAAGATGTTAACTGATGGACTGGAGTGGTGTGGATTACTTTTGGATTATTGTGATGTTTTTATCAGCTGTTTGGACTCTCATTCTGACGGCACCCATTCACTGCAGAGCATCCATTTGTGAGCAAGTAATCTGAACAAATCTGTTCTGATGAAGAAACAAACTCATCTACATCTTGGGTGGCCTGAGGGAGTAGATTTTCAGCAAATTATGATTTTTGGATGAACTATTCCTTTAAATGGAACCTCATTAGTAACTTTTCAAATATTATATACTATATATACTATATAATTTGAATTGGATTTTATTTGTATATTTTCAACTTTTATTTTCATATTAGTAATTGTCATTCTTCGTTTATATTTCTGTTTAGCTTCTCATTTATTTATTTGTGATTTGATTTTTTTTTTTAAATCTCCCTTCTGTGCCAGTCTATATGCTGTTAATTCTTATAAATTAGTAGATGTCTCTTTTATAAAGACACAAGAAATCAGAAGAAGAGAGAAAAGGACTGATTTTCACGATAAAGAAAAGAGGAGCGATCACAGCTAGGTGTAATGAGTGTAAAATGCCACGTATCTGGAGGGAAGCACTTCCTCCTAATCAGAGATGATCAGTGTTTCAAAACAACACAGAGAGAGAGAGAGCGAGAGAAAGAGAGCCTCGGAGCTGCATGAGCGCCGGGAGGAGAGGCCAGAGATGAAGGCTGCTTATGTAAACAATGAGATGTTTAGATGTGAAGTTTAAATGACATGGTCTTCTGCCGAGACACGCGTTACACTTCATTTTCTGTAACCGTGGACAGATTAACCATCTCGCACGTTTGAGAAGATATAAAGAGGTTCATCACCACCCTTGAGGGTTTTTTTAATTACTCTTTTGAGCCTCTCATCAAGAATGTACACCATATCTGCTCTTTCATTAATGGAAAACTCTCTCAGTTAAATTATATAATTAACTCCTAATGTCAAAGTATAATAGCTCACAGCGATCTTCATTGGAGGTTGTAGTATGGTTTAAAGTCAACATGAATCAGAGTTCACTTTATTTACTTTCTTAACACACTGTCCTAGGTTATGATATGGTTTATGTTATTCCAAAGGGACAAAAATGGTTCTTTTATCAAAATATAATATCTTTCTTTGCCTCAATGTAAAATGTGATTAATTGGCTACTTTAAAAAAGTGAAGAAACTCATTGCCTTGGGTAAACTAGGTCAATAAGCTTCCATTTAAAGTTGACTGTTAAAACCACCAAATTAGCTATAGTTAAAACCTAAAAAAAAAAACAGTGACCAAAGAATTGTTCTTTTATTAAATTAATTTGGAATGGACTCTATTCACTTATATTTAATATTATATTTTTATCTTGTCTTTATTCACATACATTTTATTTTATACCTTATATTTTTATACATTTTCAAGTAAGTAAAATCTACTAATCACATTTATAGTTCTCTGAAACGACTTTGCCTGACATAATGTTAACCAATTAGCTGATAAATAATATTGCTAATTAGTCTGCTCTTGTAGAAAATACAGCCTTTCAAAAAACTTTACAGTAGCCATGCAGTAATTTAATGCTGGTTAACGTTATTGGAATAAATGTTACAGCAATAATAATTTTTTTACAGCAATAGTAAATATTTTTAATATATAATATATTTTCAGTTTTCATTTTTATTTCAGTTTAAGTTCAAACTATTTTGTTATGCACTTTTGTCATATTTAGTTTCTAGGATATATGTACATACAGAAATTAAATAAAAATGACAAAAGTGAAGGACATTTTTTAATTAATCATAACTAACATTTCCTTTTTCTTGCAAGCTTAACAGTTGTACGCTTTTGAATACTAAATGTCCCCAAATTGAGTCAAAGTTAGTTAGTGTGTTGCAATAATGGATGCACATGGACATATTGTCTAGACGTCTGTCTGAGTATAAAAATAACCGTAACAACCCATGACTTGTGTAACAAGCTGAACTAATCAAAACCCAGAACAGGGATTTGCTGAAATGCACATAAGAACCATTATGAACCAACTTATTTCAATTAGATGCCAAGGCAGCATTTCAAATTTTTAAAGGGGTCCTATTATGCTCTTTTACAAAGTCTTGATTTTGTTTAGGGGGTGTACTAGAACATGCTCTCATACTAGGTTGCTCGAAATACATTATTACAACACCTCTCTCCCCAGTCTGGCATGAACGGCTTGAATAGTTCCTGTATCAAATGAAGGCCCGCCTTCTGAAATACGAAATGTGCTGTGATTGGTTAGCTGGGCCAGTGTGTGTTGTGATTGGCAGCACTCGGCGCCTGGTCAGGAAATATCATGCCCCTTACCATAGCCGCCTGCTGCAGCTTCAGTGTAAATATTGAGTCAAAATCAAATCAATTTGAGCACGATTTAAACCCGGATGATTGTAACCACTCTAAGTTTCGCCTGCCTTGGGAAAGCTAGCGTGTCTGCAAACATAGTGATAACACTCGTTGCCTTCTCTAGTGCAGCTCAACCAGGTCTCGTCCCATTCGTTCAAGCATATCAGGCTGACCGGCTGAAAGACCGGGATAGAAGTCCAGGTCTGAACCCGAACAACCCAGGGGTCCTAGCCCGTCTCAGTTTGAGGATCAGAAACTGGCTCAGAAGGCTAGTGTCGCGGCTCGCGCTCCTCCCCCACCCGCGGATTGGGGTAGGAAGAATCGTGGGTCAAAAGGTGAGTAAAAGACCTAAGGGATGTGATCCAGACAGGGCGTCAGTGCTTTTGTCCGGATCAGAGTGATACCTCAGTATCTATTCCTTCGGGGGTCTTAAATCTGCCCTTATCTTCACCTTCCTAGATTCCCCTGTAACCACCATCTCTCCACCTGACCGAGGTTAGGTGGGGATTGGGGTAGGAAGAATCGTGGGTCAAAAGGTGAGTAAAAGACCTAAGGGATGTGATCCAGACAGGGCGTCAGTGCTTTTGTCCGGATCAGAGTGATACCTCAGTATCTATTCCTTCGGGGGTCGTCCTATAGTTGAATCTCGTTTCACACATCAAAATGGATTTGAATGCCATTTTATGCTGACTTTAATCTGAATGCCATATGGAGTTTGCATACATTTTAAATTGCATCAAGTAAGACACCTTCCCCTAAAATATACCACAAATTCATTCCAGCCACAACAATTTATATCTCAAATGGGGGGCGATGCCAAGAAACTAGTGTCAACCTCAGATGCAACAGCCACTGGATGCAGATTGTGCACAAAAAAGCCACTGGATAGCTGACAAAGTCCATTTCCATCTGCAATAATGAGTTCTTCTGAGGATAAACTATTCGCTGAACTTGCCAGAGATTCATGGAATTGGTAAGCAGCTGGTTGACATGTCAGATATAAAATATGGCCCTTCCAGTCAAAGTCAGCTGACTGTAAGTTTAATTAAAATCTGTTGCAGGTCCCAGAAGGGGCAATTGATGACCTGGAAAGTTGCCCCACTGTGGCCTTGAGCCGGGTGTTTAACCCCAGGACTTCGCCTGTGGTAAGTGTACTTAGTAAGTCGCTGTGCATGAAAAGAAGCGTCTGCTAAATAGCCAATAACCAAACATCAAGGAGAGGTCAGTCTACCCACAAGCCCCTGCTCCTTTCCTCTGGGGGTGTCTATGTGTATCCTCAAATTAGAGTCATCGCAATCAGAATGTCATCTCAGACACAAAGATACCCGCCGACGTGCACATCAAGACGCGGAGGATGGAAAACAAACAGACGATGACTGACAGCTGAGAAAGGTAACAGTCTGAGATCCCAACACAAACAATTCATCGACTGAGATCTGCCAATTACAGGCTTTCAGCGGTGAAACAATGATGAACCATGATGGTAATATATAATGCATAGCCTGTTGAGCTTTTGCGAAAAACAAGTATTATATTATTTCAGCTCGCATAGAATAATCTCTTATTTTCCATGGTTTAAACTGTTAAAGACCACAGGCAGCTCAGCTAGCTTGAAGCGGTGTAAATCAGCAGATCAAGTCAGTGTAGGGTTGTTTTCAGACAGGCAGAGATGAAGGTGATTTTCGTGCATAATGAGATTGCGATGCCATTTCCAGACCCCTTTGATAAGTCCGGTTTTCTTATCTCACCAAGACAGATTTGAGACTATACAGCAGGACACCTGCTTACATTAACAGCGCTCTCATCACCGGCCAGCAAGACCTTCAGTAATGTGATTATGGATACCAGGAATCTCTGTTTAAAGTTTGCCATTGTCATATGCTAAAGACTGACAACAACAAAAAACACTTGTTAAATTCTACTAGATATTTTAAAGGAGTCGTATAATACAATCGAGGACAGGATATATAGGATTTACTATAGTTTTTACTCAGAAGTTAATAGTAAACTTCACAAATAAATACAAATAAAATGGCAAGTAACACATTGAATAAAACTTACAATTTTGAAGTAGAATGACAGAAATATTATCTTTTTGTAATACATAGCCTACTCCAAAAATCTTTTTTTTTTTTTACATAGTTTTTCATGATTATTTTCCTACACTCTAAGAAATGCTGGGTTAAATATAACCCAGCGCTGGGTTAAAAAGGAACAAACCCAGCTATTGGATTGTTTTGACCCAGCGGTTATGTTGTCTTGAACCCAACCACTGGGTCAAAACAACCCAATAGCTGGGGTTGTCCCTTTTTAACCCAGCATTTTTTAGAGTGTATAATGCTGTTTTTGTTGCTGTGCCTTTAAAACTTTAATACAACCACCTTCTTCACATGTGAAAGGAGTTTTAGTAATTTGTTGCACTCACACATGGGCTGCTGTTGGGTTTAATATAGTTATTCAATAACAGCCTTCACAACATCACACCGTTGATATCAGACTTAAATAATGAATGGATGATGAAAAGAAGCTCCTTAAATCTTACATTGGGATTCTTCAGAAGGATCTGTGAAACAGCAGCTGCTATACAGCCAGAAACATCAAAAGGTTTGCTGAACTTTCCTACATTTTACTTTTAATATTAATTTAGCAATACTCAAAGTCAGTTCACTTTGCAGCCATATTTGTAACAGTCACAGCTATTTTTTTGCCATACAAAAACAACTTCATCTACTTAAATGGGAAAGACCAAAGTCTCTGCAACTCTTTGTGAAACTACAAGAGTTCTACTACAAGCTCTAAAGCCCTAAAAACACATTTCACATTAAAGCCCTGTACTGGCAAAAGCCAGTAAATTAAATTTGGTCAAATGATTACTTGGAAAACCAACAGTTGTAATAGGATAAAACGTTTTAGTAGGGGCTATTCATGCTTTTGGGGTATTTTGGAGACAATAGATACCAATATAACTGAATTATTTTTGGAAGTTGTTATTAATATTTTGAATTTGTTTGTATATTTATATGTTCTGTTTTCATTTTTATTTTACTTAAGGTTTTAGTCATTTAAAAAAAAAATTTCTATTCGTTTTTATTTCAGTACACATTTAAACTAAATGAAAATGTTTAAATGTTACCTTGGCAACTATAAAATAAGTATATATAAAACGAACATATATAACATTTTTAATTTTAAGTTTTCGTTTTAGTTTCAGTTAATTAATAATCCTGTGCACACTTTAACAATACACTTGAGATGTGCTTTGCCATCCACACATTTTTAAATTCAGAAATGAAATCTGAAAATAATTCTGTATTATAATAATCATAGTAAATTGTGGTCTTTACACTTAAATAATGCAAAACTCTATTTTCCAGACTTACAAACAGGTAATTAGTTCTTTTAACCATAAGGCGGGACTTCCAGAAGACACTATAAAATAGAAAGGAAAACATATGTTTCTGTAAAAACATTTTTTGACCTAGGAAGAAAATTTTCTGGAAGTTACAGTATGATTTGAACTAATCAAATAATTAACTAAATAATTTTTACTCTAAAGAAAGAATAAAGCTTACTATGCTTGTAAGACTTCTTAAATATGTTAAATGCACCAAATTTCAGTTCAATTCATTTTCATTCAGTACAATGTCTAAAGGGTTAGTTCACCCCAAAATGAAAATTCTGTCATTAATTACTCACCCTCATGTCGTTTCAAACCTGTAAGACCTTTGTTCATTTTCGGAACACAAATTAAGATATGAATGAAGGTCTTACGGGTTTGAAACGACATGAGGGTGAGTAATTAATGACAGAATTATTCTTTTTTGGGTGAACTAACCCTTTAAAGTGGTGTGGAATTGGAAGATGGGCGTGGCTCGCTGTCTGCAATGAAGGGGCGGGGCTGCCTGTGATTGGTGGAATTATATGATCAATCTCCTCCCAGATGTTTGCGGCGCTCAGTTCATGTAAATGTCACCTGGCAAAGTCATAGCGTCAGGTAACACGGTGTAGAGCAGATGAAGACATTAGTTTGGCCCTCCTCTCATGGCCAGTGACACCAGCAGCTGTCTCAGTGTGACGGGAGTTCAGGGCAGGTCTGTAGCAGCAGACGCTGAGCAGATCTCACCTTTAGCTCAGAGCGAGACGCGGCCCGCTGAGCACGGACTGGCAGGTGGGCCACATGCGGGTCAGCTGATGCTTTATCTGCTCTGGCAGCCTCCAAACTGTAAATGACAAGCGGTAGCACTGCTGTGATCTAATGTCACGTACTGTAGCTGCAATTTAGATTTACTTGATATATTGAATGTGTGAAATGCACTTTCAGATTGTTTCAGTCACATTTGCAAGGTACAAATGAATGATTTTGATTTTACATGGTTGCACTTGAGAGATGCGTCACCATCACAGTTTTAAAATCAGGAATAAAATCTGAGTATAACTATATTATAAATTATATTATAAATTCTGGCCCTTAAGCTTAAATTATATATAATTTTCTTCTAAAATGAGCATTTTTATCAGACTCCTATGTGTTCAGTAATTTCACATTAATGGCAATGAATAGGGTTTTTTCTTTGCCATTAAAGTGAAATAATTGAACATAAACATAGGAGCCTGAGAAAAATACTAATTGTTTAAGAAAATTTCAGACAGTACTTAGACATTTACATGATTATTTTTCTTGTTTTAAGCATAGACTCGCTTATTCGATTTTGATACATTTTGTTATACAACTTTCCTACTTTCTTGATTCAGGATTTTTAAATATATGTAATGAAAACAACACAAAAATAATTATTTTTACAGTAATACGAAGTAATAAATATATATTGGAGAAACGGCCTTAGTAAACTTCTAATGATATCACTTAAATCTTCTGTGGAACATAAAAAAAGGATATTTTTGAAAAACATTGGCAACCAAACAATATTGGATGCCTTTAACTTTTATTGCATGGACCTTTGTGCTTCATATACAGGCATGGAACAAACATGAGGGTGAATAAATCACATAGTTCACCAAAAAATTTAAATGATCTCTTTTAGAACCTGAGTAGATGAATGTAGAATATCATTATAGGTCAAGCTTGTTAATTTTCTTAATGAAAACCACTACGAGTGTTGCCAAGTATTCATGGAAACATGCTTAATCACTCTTCTCAAGCCCTGATGTTACCTTTTATCCCATACTTTAAGAAGTCAAATTCAGTATATTAAATAAGTGCCCACATACGGGCCGAAATCCAGGCTCACTGACAAACACACACACACACACTCACAAAGCAGCTGTCACCTCTCATTTGGTGGGTGTTTTCCAGCTGAGTTGGTGTGATAGGGCTGGGTGAATCGACCAGCGACAGTGTGTTATGATGTGGACCAGCCTGCAAGCCAGAGAGAGAGAGTTCATATCTACAGGATATACACAGTTATTCCTAGTAAACTGAATCAGATGCTTCTCTTTTGCGGCCTGTCCCATACAAACCACTCATTCAAGAAGCAGTGAAAGAGTTAATCTCATGAAAACTGAACATCTTTGGGCCACCTTAAAATCAAAATGGAATTTTAAAAAAGTAAGGAAATTAGAAATTTTACAATAAGAAATTCGTAATTTGCCACCTAATTTTCATTACTTTAGATAAATAAATAAATAAAGGAACAACAAATTTGACTTGCTAAAATTATTCCTATTTTTAGGAATAAGAAATTTCTTAAACCTTAAACCAATACATTTTTATTTTTAATTTATTATTATAAATTAAAATGACCTTAAAGCAATAAATAAATAAATATTATATATTTTATTTTTCAATGATGCGTTAAACTGATCAAAAGTGACCGTAAAGACATTTACAGTTACATGAAAAATTCTATTTCAATTCTATGTTGTTCTTTTGAACATTCTATTCATCGAAGAATCTGAAAATAAAATTGTGCCAGTTTCCAAAAAAAAAAAAAAAACTATTTTCAACTTTGATGATAAAAAATGTTTCTTGAGCAGCAAATCAGCATATTAGAATGATTTCTGAAGATCACGTGACACTGAAGACTGGAGGAATGATGCTGAAAATACAGCTTTGCATGATAAGAATAAATTACATTTTACAGTATACTAGCATAGAAAACTTTGTCAAAATTTTAAATTGTAATATTTCAACTGCACTCTTGATCAAATAAATGCTACTAAATGTTCTCCTATGGACTCCTATGGACAATTTCCTCGTTGCATCAAAATATATACAGTATATATATATATATATATATATATATATATATGGTCCTAAAAGTTTTTTTAAATGTTATGCCAACATAGCATATCATAAAATGATTTTTGAGGTTTACCCAGTCGTTTCTGGGAATTTCACCCTTAATAATTTCTCAAAGTGACAGTGTTCAAAAAGTTAACTTTTCACTCTAGATACTTTAGCTCTTGATATGCAAACACTTGATTCTGTTTGCTTCAGACTACGCTCTGACGGGACCGCATTCACACACACACACACACACACACACACAATCTCCATCCATTGCATAAAGACGGATGCACAATCTTAAAACCTTGACCATCTCTCTCACACACACACACACACACACACACACACACACAGAGGTCTTTGAATACAGGGCCGCTGGCCCGCGTCACTCTGTGTTAGCATAAGAACAGCTTATTAAAGACAGAGAACATCACCATAGGCCAACCCTGAAGATGAAGGACTGAGTGAAGAAGACAGAGAGAGAACTCATAACTGTCATATCTGTCTGTGTGTCCGGCTGATGTACATGTATATTACTCATGTTTACACCGTGAGACCAACATAAACGCTCTTACAAACGGAGCTGCAGCATCAAAACCTGTTGCTTAAGAGATTTTAAAATTCTTTAAAAAATTGCATATGCACTGAAAAAATGATAACGAAATTGTTCAAAATAGTCAAAATACTGAACCAACCTAAATACACACAGTCTATACCTACACATTTTTGGTTGTTGTTGTTGAATTAGGTAAAAGCTGCAGGTTACCACATTTTACCAGTGTTATTTTAGTATCATTGGGGGATAAAATTATAGTTTAATTTATAGTTTATTATTAGGTTTGATAACATTTTCTGTTTTTGTTTAACAAAAGTTTTAGAAATGTTGTCATGTTTTGTTGTTATTTATTAGTGTTTTTTTATATATATGACCCGGGACCAAAAAAACAGTCAGAAGGGTCAATTTTTCGAAATTGAGATTTATACATCATCTGAAAGCTGAATAATTGTTAGGATAGGACAATATTTGGCTGAGATACAACTATTTGAAAATCTGGAATCTGAGGGTGCAAAAAAATCTAAATATTGATAAAATCGCCTTTAAAGTTGTCCAAATGAAGTTCTTAGCAATGCATATTACTAATCAAAAATTAAGTTTTAATATATTTACGGTAGGAGATTTACAAAATATCTTCATGGAACATGATCTTTACATAATATCCTAATGATTTTTGGCATAAAATAAAAATCAATAATTTTAACCCATACAATGTATTGTTGGTTATTGCTACAAATATACCTGTGCTACTTATGACCAGGGTCACATATGTCTATTTTTATTGATTTTTAATTATCTACATTACTTACTTTTTTTTAATTAGATTTGAACTACACTAATACCAATACTTAAAATAAATGTTAACTTATATATGTATAAGTTAACATATAATTTAAAGAATTAGTATTAGTTTAGTGAAAAATAAAAATAACAAAAACTTATTAAAAACAGAATTATTTTTATTTAATATAATGATACACCCTGCTTTTTAGTGTGGAAAACTATTTTGCATAATCCTGAAAATCTGCTTAACAATACTTGTTTTTTGCTTACATCAAAGCGATTCTCCTATTGTTTTATATATATATATATATATATATAATGTATATATTTTACGCATGCATATCACTGGATGAGTCATTTAGCATCACAAAGAATTAATTTATTGCAACAGATCAAGTTGTGACATTTAGTAAATTCAGATATAGATGAAAACATCTGATATTAACAAAGAGCAGCAGAAGATATCAATACATTCGGTCTATTTCATGTATGCGTGAATTCATAATTAAACAAACGTGTGTCGAGCTAAGAAAGTAGCACTGTTGTCACAGTTCTGTTTCATACAGTATGTTACATTTAGAACTAATATCACAATCATTGTGTTGATTATAGAGTTACGCAGCCTGTGCAATCAAATAACCGTAAATGTGGCCTTTTATGTAGCTCAGGCTGACGGTGGTGAGGTCAGAATATCAAAATCATATTCTTCATTGTTTTTTTTACTGAAAAATTTAAATTCTGTCATCATTTATTCACATTGTTACAAACCTATATGACTTTACTTTCTTCTGTGGAACATTAAAAATAAATATTTTGGGATTTTTCTGTCCACACACTGAGAGTTAATGGTTTCCAATGTTGTTCACGGTCAAAATGTATTCCACAGAAGAAAGAAAACCACATATAATGAGTAAATGTTGACAGAATGTTGATTTTTGGGTGCACTATCCCTTTAAGACCCATTGGAAGCACTTCTGTACGTTTGCTAAGAGACCAGCAGTCTGACTGTACATAAAAACAGACCGCCGAGCCCGGCGACGGCTGCCACGGCGACGGCCCTGACGACCAGGAACTCCATGGAGTCCTCGAGCTTGGTGTGCAGCCGCAGCACCTGTCTTTGAGTGTCCTCGCGAGAGCCCGAGTTCTCGATCACATGACTGGCGAGTCCACGCTTCTCTTTGAGGGGCATCTGAGCGCTGATCCTCTGTTCGGCCTCCTCCTGACTCAAACCGTCCCTCTGCATGAGACGGGACAGCTGCGTCGCCGGGTCACTGCCAAAACACAGACACATGAGGTGAAGAGCCCAGGCTTATTACTGTTAACTAAAATTATTTACAACTGTTAACTGTAATACAGCTGAAATAAAATACAAAATAAAATATTACAAAAAAAGTATTTTTTTTTTTATTAAATTTTTCAATAACATTTTTAAACAAGTAATAAAAAACAAAAAAAATGTAAAACAATTTAAGAAAATGAATGGTATAACACTGAAAGACCCTTTATTTGCTTTAAAAACCACAGTAACACACAACCCAATCTGACTTATGTTATAGCAATTCATGAAAACAGAGAAAGTGAAAGAGAGAAAATGAACATCATACCAGTATACGACAACAGTGTGGGTTAGGAAACGGGTGAGACGTCGTGTTTCGAAAAGCAGCGGCACATCCAAAATCACATATCTGTAGCCTAAAGAACAACCAACAAAAACCATTAGTTCATGAGATTTTGGCACACTTATCATTTTTTTATTTGATTTTATGCATGTGTGAGTATACCTTTAAGGAAGTACATCAGTATTTGTTTGAACATTTCTTTATGTATTTCTGGGTGCGTGACGGAGTTGAGAAGTTTTCGTTTCTCGGGGCTGGAGAAGATGATCTGCCCCAGTTTCTGTCTGTCAATCTCGCCATTGTCAAACAAAATTTCACGTCCAAAATGCTGCACGATCAGTCTGTACGCTGGGCTTTGGGGCTCCACCACTGATACACAGAGAAAAATCACACAATTAAAGCATGTATTAAATAAATAAATGCATATTAAATAAATAATATCATTAAATAAATATTAAAAATTTAATTTAATATTTTGTAAAATATGTATTAAATACGAAATATATTAATTATTTTTTTTACAAATTTTAAATCATTTAGTGTGTGTGTGTGTATATTTTTTTCACATTTTTTAATTAAAACAATATTTTTATTATTAAATGAAATCAAATCTATATACATTATAATTACATTTATATATTTATTTAATATTTAAGTTATAAAAATGAATCTAGAATACACTCTTACTAAAGTTATATAAGTTTTTTAATTAAACTGAATTTATTTTATTTTTCATTCATTTATTATATATTAACCCCTTAACTGTCACCCCCATTTTTTAAAATAGGCATGAAAGTGCACTATCCAAACTTAATTTGTTGTAATTTA
Organism: Sinocyclocheilus grahami; assembly: GCF_001515645.1. NCBI lineage: Eukaryota > Metazoa > Chordata > Actinopteri > Cypriniformes > Cyprinidae > Sinocyclocheilus > Sinocyclocheilus grahami. Next base: position 668,764 of record NW_015505198.1, on the reverse strand, counting down.
TGAACACTTTGGAATGCATACCATCTCTTGGTCGCAGATTATTGCAAAAGTGGAATTTAAAAAAAAAATTAAAGTATCAAAAAGTTATAGAAGTTTAAATTTACTGTAAATAAAATGCACTATATTAATTTTATTTTATTTATAATAAATATTTTACATAACAGGTTTTACTCTAAAATTGGTATAAAATTAAAGCCTTATGTCTAAATAAGTTATGTTCCAAATTTGAAGTTGAAGTGAAAACAATTGAGGTTCCTGTGAGATTTTATTTAGGGTGTCATACCACAAAAAGCCACCGGGTGCCATCAAAACTCCACTGAATTTTTTTAATGCATTTTTCTGTCACAAATGTCTAGATTTCTCTATCAATATTACAGATACAGATCAATATTATCTCAAAATAACCACCAAATACTGAATCCTGAGACTCAGACCTTTCCAATGATATGTTTTTTGTCAAGATTATAAAAAGGTTTGATTCTAAAAGACCGTAATGCATTTTGTAATACGACACTTGACACCGCCCACTAAGGGGGAGGAGACCGCCAAAATATTTTAAAGTACCATTTCCATGGTAACGCAATGTCCGATTTCAAAATGGTTTTCACAGGATGAATCTTGGGCTTCTAAGCTTTCAAACGATATATAATTTATGATGGTTACTAAAAGATTTGATAGCGAAAAAGGACAACAACAAAAAAAGAGCGCCACATATAATGGGGAGGTGACAGTTAAGGGGTTAAAAACTATTTTAATAATTTTTAAAATGCCTCAAGCTAGTTTTCTAAATGGTGCCTATCTTTTTTTAATCAAATGATTATAAATACATTTTTTTCAAAATACAAAACCCTATGAATTTCTTTACAAAATAATGTTATAATATACTAAAGACGAACAAGCACTAAACACCTTTCCGGGCCACCACATCTGCATCGATGACGGGACAGCCCAGTTCTTTCAGCTGAGAAGACACTGTGCTCTTCCCTGAGGCCATGCCTCCGGTTAACCCCACCAGAAACATGCTGAAACACACAAATCAGAGTTATTTACCCTCACACATCTCATTATACAGTATATGGCTGATGAATACTGGTCGTTGGCGCCTCCTAGCGGCCTCTACTGGAACTTCAATTACAATTTGGGCTCATAAATATGTAAATACACGAGTAATAATAGGTAACCTAGATCCAAACAACATTTCTAATTACAATAATGACTTGCATTATGATAGATGTCTTGTTATAGCTGGACATTAAGTGGTAAAACTTAAGTTAAATTAGTTAACACATTTTGCTTGGGTTAAAAATCACCCATACCACAATAATAATGTGACTAACGACGTTAATAAACAGCACTGACATTTAAAAATGTTAAAAATATACAGAAAAAGCACTTACCCAACAGCGATGACCTACTTTATATGCTGGAAACAGAGATTATAAACGCGTTTCTGCATAGAAGCCTCAAAACACAAATATAGCGGTTAATAGAAAGTATCGAAAGGGTTTGAGGGCTCTATAATAATGCTGGATAAATGTAATCCCATTATTTGTGTACATAACATTGACCTGTGCGCTTGAATGTAATGTCTCTCTTCCTCTTCTTTGTAAACGAATGCAACGACGCGTCAAATAAGCGCCGCCACGCGGCCTGGAGCGCAACGACAAACCTGCCTGGTTTGAAAAGCATTGCTATTTATTTCTGGGTGTTCAGCGAACGTTGATTATTTTTTTTCATAAAGAAGGATAAGAATGTAGACGTTTTTAAGAAAAACGTCTTAATTTCCATCTATTTATAATGACTGCTAAAAACACCTGCCTGAACCAACAAACTGGTTTAACGCCATCTTTGGTATTTAAGCAATGACAAGACAAGCATTTCAGAACAAGAGCAGAAATGGTAGATTTCCAAGAGGCTATATTGAAAAACCTTGCACTGTTTTGACATTTGGTTAATGAGTTTATCCAGCACAATGTGTGGTTTTCTTATGCCGTGTCTCTTCGCTTGTAGACAATGAATCAATCCTTCTTTTTAAACAAATAATGTTTTTAACCTCCACCCAAGGTGATGGAACAAAGGTGGTCAACCTAGAACTAGATCTACCAGTTAATCTAGTTCCAACACACTGCGCCTAGTTTTCTAGTGAGCATAAGGACTATTATTAACAAGTTTGACTGTGTTTAATTAGCTAGAGCTATATACCGCAAATGTATTAATATGTACCTTTTAAAGTAACAATATGCACCCCTTAGGAATAAAAAGGTACAGAGGTGTAACTTTTGAAAAGGTACCGCCCCAGTGACAACTTTTGTACGTTTTTTGTACTTTTCTGAGTGTAGACCAGAGGTCCTAAGTCATTTTCAGGCCTGGTGTATGATAATACATCTAATTATTGTCCCTTAAATTTTGTTTTAATTGAAGTGTATGTATTAAAGTATATGTATTTTTTCCAAGAAAATGAAAGGATCAAACATCTCCAAAGATCATGCCAGACTTTAGTGCAAAAAAGCTTGTGAATCTGGGTAGGTAATATATTTCTATATCAATATCTGGTCTACAGGTAACGTCAGGTGTCATTGAAGTGAATTCACTCTTTTAATAAGTTTTATGTATAATGTTTTTCCTTGTTGCATCAATGCAGTTTTTACATTTTTATAATGACCTTTGGCCTTTATTATGTTTAACCAGTACAAGTTTTAAATATACCTAAAAGTTTTAAACTATTCATACTTACAAAACATGGGAAATTACACAATATTCCATGTGTGAAAATGCAGGATTACTTTGAGTTTTGTTTTTAATAACAACAGAAATGCAGGAGGAAAAAACACAAGAAATTTAATTTCTTTATTGTACAGCACATGACTTTCGGACACGTCAGAAGTTAAACAGTCCATTTCACATGTGATCTTTTTTCTAGGATATTATGAACAAACTATAAAATTGCAAAAGTTCCATCTGACATGATTTTAGAACAATTAAGCAAAAACGTTGTGCACAATGGAAACAACATCATAATATCATCAGAGTCATATTCATATTCAGTCAGAGAGAGAGATATTTACACAGTACAGAGGGAAATGTGTTTCAGAGCACCACATCACGTGATAAATGTACATTGATAAAGGCATATCGAGATTTCCTCTGAAATTTTACCCACAGGCTGTGAACAAAATATAAACAGACAGAGGAAGAGAATGGCTTTGATTTCAGTTCTAGTAGGTTTGAGTAAAACTCATGCTAAAAAGAGTGTAGCAAATCTAAAATCAGTGAAATTGTGGGTCAGTATGTAAGGTTTAAGGGTTTCAGCACCTAGTATATAATATAAAACATACTAAAATCCTCTTAAGAGTTCCACCACTGCAGCTTACACTAGATGTTAAGTCTCACTCTTAATCGCCAATTTAGTATAAAATAAGCCAGTACTTAATCTCAGTTCAAGTTATTATAAGGAAGTTATGAAAGGTTGCAAAACAAATGACACACATATGAGACATGTTGCAACAGTGGTGTCATTTGTGGCAAGTTGACAATCATCACAAGAGACAGCGTTAATCACTGCTCTACATGAGATTGGCACCAGATCAGCATGAGCAGAGCTATTTTAGTTCAAGTCTCTTTGTATTATGTTTGATAGTCGTCAAATAGCTCTTGAGTGTCTCAGCCTTCACGCTCCTTATGGTACCCTGTCTTAATTATTCATAAAATGTTGCTTTATAAATGACATGACATGTGCTTGCTTTAATAATGGTAAACATGGGAAAAATAATAGTTTTAAAAATCGTAAATAGAAAAGTAACAGTCAAGAAGTGTCATAAATGATTAGCTTTTAATATCTGAATGGCTTATTAAAAAGATCCGAGTCAGAATTTTGTCACAGTCAATGCAATGCAGACAATGTGAATACTAACAGCGCTGGAAAAGTTCGGAGTGAAATACATTGGCCAAACACTGGCCTGTAAACTGGCATATAATATTTCATTTGAAATTTTGGCAAATTTCTTCCCATCAGGCATCTGTAGCAGATGCACCTATTATCCACCTTCATGCTTTGATAGTGTCTATTTTAATTTGTAGGCATAAAAAATCTGTTGTCCTATACTAGTTATCTCATGCACATATAGGCTATCATACATATACACAAAATGCTAATGGCTCTCTTTTAAACAAATGAAAAGCTGGACTGAAAATGCTAACTGTGGTGAACGTACATTCATATCTACTGTATCACAGTCAATGCTTTTTCACTGTAAGTGAGATTGGGGTCCCGATTCGGAATCAGCTTTTCCTATACAAATCTGCACTTTAATGCAACAAGTGCTAAGTTTAGGCTTACCACATTTTCAAAGACTATATTCAAGAACAGCATTGGAGTGGAAAATGTGCTGTGGCATAACATATAATACAATAAATCAAAAATACATTGTGTAATGACTTAGACATTTCTATAACATCACATAGATGTGAACTCTAAGCCTTCTTATTTTAATTAATCTACTTAAGGACAAACAGTAAAAAATCTGGAATGTTTGAAACCTGAACTGTAAATTTCAGATTAGCAATGCACAAAACGTATAAAATAGTATGAAAGATAGAATGAAAATTGAAATTGACATCAAAATAATGAGTATCGAAGGTAGAAGAACGGCAAGTTGGGAAGAGATACCAAGGAATATACTGCATCAGAACATAAGAAAATGGGTCTCTAACAGTTTTACAAGAAGTTTTGGAAAACATCAAGTTCTTGATCCAATATATTGAAGACTCGAGCTTCAGCGAAAGCCATCCATTGAAAAAGTCTATCAGCAAGCCATTGAGAGTTAAAAGGTACTCGGTACTTTTGGATGCAATCGTTTGTAAGAGTCTGATTGGTATGGAAATAGAGGGACTGTAAAATAATGTCTTTGTGGACTGTAAGATAAAGTCTTCCTGTTGTAGACCAGCATGTTGTGTTGTGCTTTATTTTAATGCACTCGCCCTGTTGTTTGGTATCTTGTGTTCCTCCATCTGCAATGGCATTCTTTTTACTATAACTTCTTGAATTTAATGTGATTTTTGGTGTGCAAAACACTGAGATGGTATGATATGATGCCACCAAATTTGTGTTCTTTGACCCCTGAGACGCATTCAAATTGATCAGTGAAAGTACGTTGTCATCGAAAGACAAAAACAAATCCAATGGCACAACAATCATTTTGGAAATGTCTATCAAATTATAACGACACAAATAGTCGGTTCGTGAAAATATCATTGGGTGACGTTTGTAAAACTTTCAGAGTCATTATCAATTTGAACACATCTCTAGTTAGTCCAATTATTCAAGGCAGCTGCTGTGATTGATTTCTCACTCTACTTCTTGGCATGAAACACCATTAGGGGGCGCTCTTCAATCCGCTGCCAGGGACTCTTCTTGTTCTCATCCTTGTCATCCAGGTCGTTGTCATCTTCCGGGCTGGTGACGGAGTCACGTTGCGTTTCGCTGTTGCTACTACGTGAGCTGTTCCCCCGGCTTCGACCCCTTCTCGGCATTGAAGACCCCCTTGGTTCCTCAGGACCGTCATCCAAAAGAGGGGTCAATGGGTTTTCCAATGGCGAACTGGCTCCCATGCGGCTCACTCCTCCACTTAGGTTCAGAGGGTCATGGTAGGTTGGTTTGGAGTAGTGTTTCCCGCCACTTGTGCTGCTGGAGCTACTTCCTCCATGGCCTTTGCGCCCACTTCCAAGGTGTTCCTCTTTGTTCTTGCGACTGGATACAGGCTTGCGCCCATGTTGGGTGTCTTGGAGACTTGTGTCTACGTTTCGGTCCTTACTACTCCCGGCAGGGGCGCTCAATGTGCTTTGGGCGCTGTGGTTGCCACTATGTGTTCCACTGTGGCTGAGATCGGCACCTACATCTATGTAGGAGTGGCGCACGTGAGCGTTGGCTCGTCCGTCGAGTGATATAAACCAAGCACGAGGGTGTTGCTTCACCCCCAGTTCCAGAAGCTTCTTCTCCGTAAGTGCTTGCAGCTCCCCATTCATCTGGGAGATGGTGGAGTCATTGAACAAAACAGGGATGTGAGCTTGTGAATCTGGGTAGGTAATATATTTCTATATCAATATCTGGTCTACAGGTAACGTCAGGTGTCATTGAAGTGAATTCACTCTTTTAATAAGTTTTATGTATAATGTTTTTCCTTGTTGCATCAATGCAGTTTTTACATTTTTATAATGACCTTTGGCCTTTATTATGTTTAACCAGTACAAGTTTTAAATATACCTAAAAGTTCTAAACTATTAATACTTACAAAACATGGGAAATTACACAATATTCCATGTGTGAAAATGCAGGATTACTTTGAGTTTTGTTTTTAATAACAACAGAAATGCAGGAGGAAAAAACACAAGAAATTTAATTTCTTTATTGTACAGCACATGACTTTCGGACACGTCAGAAGTTAAACAGTCCATTTCACATGTGATCTTTTTTCTAGGATATTATGAACAAACTATAAAATTGCAAAAGTTCCATCTGACATGATTTTAGAACAATTAAGCAAAAACGTTGTGCACAATGGAAACAACATCATAATATCATCAGAGTCATATTCATATTCAGTCAGAGAGAGAGATATTTACACAGTACAGAGGGAAATGTGTTTCAGAGCACCACATCACGTGATAAATGTACATTGATAAAGGCATATCGAGATTTCCTCTGAAATTTTACCCACAGGCTGTGAACAAAATATAAACAGACAGAGGAAGAGAATGGCTTTGATTTCAGTTCTAGTAGGTTTGAGTAAAACTCATGCTAAAAAGAGTGTAGCAAATCTAAAATCAGTGAAATTGTGGGTCAGTATGTAAGGTTTAAGGGTTTCAGCACCTAGTATATAATATAAAACATACTAAAATCCTCTTAAGAGTTCCACCACTGCAGCTTACACTAGATGTTAAGTCTCACTCTTAATCGCCAATTTAGTATAAAATAAGCCAGTACTTAATCTCAGTTCAAGTTATTATAAGGAAGTTATGAAAGGTTGCAAAACAAATGACACACATATGAGACATGTTGCAACAGTGGTGTCATTTGTGGCAAGTTGACAATCATCACAAGAGACAGCGTTAATCACTGCTCTACATGAGATTGGCACCAGATCAGCATGAGCAGAGCTATTTTAGTTCAAGTCTCTTTGTATTATGTTTGATAGTCGTCAAATAGCTCTTGAGTGTCTCAGCCTTCACGCTCCTTATGGTACCCTGTCTTAATTATTCATAAAATGTTGCTTTATAAATGACATGACATGTGCTTGCTTTAATAATGGTAAACATGGGAAAAATAATAGTTTTAAAAATCGTAAATAGAAAAGTAACAGTCAAGAAGTGTCATAAATGATTAGCTTTTAATATCTGAATGGCTTATTAAAAAGATCCGAGTCAGAATTTTGTCACAGTCAATGCAATGCAGACAATGTGAATACTAACAGCGCTGGAAAAGTTCGGAGTGAAATACATTGGCCAAACACTGGCCTGTAAACTGGCATATAATATTTCATTTGAAATTTTGGCAAATTTCTTCCCATCAGGCATCTGTAGCAGATGCACCTATTATCCACCTTCATGCTTTGATAGTGTCTATTTTAATTTGTAGGCATAAAAAATCTGTTGTCCTATACTAGTTATCTCATGCACATATAGGCTATCATACATATACACAAAATGCTAATGGCTCTCTTTTAAACAAATGAAAAGCTGGACTGAAAATGCTAACTGTGGTGAACGTACATTCATATCTACTGTATCACAGTCAATGCTTTTTCACTGTAAGTGAGATTGGGGTCCCGATTCGGAATCAGCTTTTCCTATACAAATCTGCACTTTAATGCAACAAGTGCTAAGTTTAGGCTTACCACATTTTCAAAGACTATATTCAAGAACAGCATTGGAGTGGAAAATGTGCTGTGGCATAACATATAATACAATAAATCAAAAATACATTGTGTAATGACTTAGACATTTCTATAACATCACATAGATGTGAACTCTAAGCCTTCTTATTTTAATTAATCTACTTAAGGACAAACAGTAAAAAATCTGGAATGTTTGAAACCTGAACTGTAAATTTCAGATTAGCAATGCACAAAACGTATAAAATAGTATGAAAGATAGAATGAAAATTGAAATTGACATCAAAATAATGAGTATCGAAGGTAGAAGAACGGCAAGTTGGGAAGAGATACCAAGGAATATACTGCATCAGAACATAAGAAAATGGGTCTCTAACAGTTTTACAAGAAGTTTTGGAAAACATCAAGTTCTTGATCCAATATATTGAAGACTCGAGCTTCAGCGAAAGCCATCCATTGAAAAAGTCTATCAGCAAGCCATTGAGAGTTAAAAGGTACTCGGTACTTTTGGATGCAATCGTTTGTAAGAGTCTGATTGGTATGGAAATAGAGGGACTGTAAAATAATGTCTTTGTGGACTGTAAGATAAAGTCTTCCTGTTGTAGACCAGCATGTTGTGTTGTGCTTTATTTTAATGCACTCGCCCTGTTGTTTGGTATCTTGTGTTCCTCCATCTGCAATGGCATTCTTTTTACTATAACTTCTTGAATTTAATGTGATTTTTGGTGTGCAAAACACTGAGATGGTATGATATGATGCCACCAAATTTGTGTTCTTTGACCCCTGAGACGCATTCAAATTGATCAGTGAAAGTACGTTGTCATCGAAAGACAAAAACAAATCCAATGGCACAACAATCATTTTGGAAATGTCTATCAAATTATAACGACACAAATAGTCGGTTCGTGAAAATATCATTGGGTGACGTTTGTAAAACTTTCAGAGTCATTATCAATTTGAACACATCTCTAGTTAGTCCAATTATTCAAGGCAGCTGCTGTGATTGATTTCTCACTCTACTTCTTGGCATGAAACACCATTAGGGGGCGCTCTTCAATCCGCTGCCAGGGACTCTTCTTGTTCTCATCCTTGTCATCCAGGTCGTTGTCATCTTCCGGGCTGGTGACGGAGTCACGTTGCGTTTCGCTGTTGCTACTACGTGAGCTGTTCCCCCGGCTTCGACCCCTTCTCGGCATTGAAGACCCCCTTGGTTCCTCAGGACCGTCATCCAAAAGAGGGGTCAATGGGTTTTCCAATGGCGAACTGGCTCCCATGCGGCTCACTCCTCCACTTAGGTTCAGAGGGTCATGGTAGGTTGGTTTGGAGTAGTGTTTCCCGCCACTTGTGCTGCTGGAGCTACTTCCTCCATGGCCTTTGCGCCCACTTCCAAGGTGTTCCTCTTTGTTCTTGCGACTGGATACAGGCTTGCGCCCATGTTGGGTGTCTTGGAGACTTGTGTCTACGTTTCGGTCCTTACTACTCCCGGCAGGGGCGCTCAATGTGCTTTGGGCGCTGTGGTTGCCACTATGTGTTCCGCTATGGCTGAGACTGGCACCTACATCTATGTACGAGTGGCGCACGTGAGCGTTGGCGCGTCCGTCGAGAGATATAAACCAGGCACGAGGGTGTTGCTTCACCCCCAGTTCCAGAAGCTTCTTCTCTGTGAGCGCTTGCAACTCCCCATTCATCTGGGAGATGGTGGAGTCATTGAACAAAACAGGGATGTGAACCGGTGCTGGTGGTCCACCGGGGGGCCAATCACTCTCGTCAGAGCCTGCTGGAGAATCACCTTGTTGGGCTTCTGCATGGCCTGAACCAGGGGTCTGGTTTTGGTGGTTTTGGCCTTGAATCCCACTGTTGGTACCTTGCGAACTCTGTCCATCTCGGTCTGCTTGGTTTGCCCCATCTTTACCCTGATCTGTGGCACTAAACTCAGAAGAAAGCCTCATGTAGTGAGCCGGGATCACAAGAGTTGGTACCATAGTACGGTACATGTTCTCCTTCATCTGATCCAGTGAGCTGCAGAATATAATCTGACCTGGTTGCGTGTTGAGCGACGTTGGGCGAGCGAGGTGATCCGGCCCTTGCAAAACCTGCGAATACTCTGGAGGCTTGTCGACAATTGGTGGAGAAGGCGGGTCAGATGTGTAGCCACGGTTATCATTGACAACGTGCCTCCGGCGATAGTCGTGATCCTTGTCATCAGGGCTGTAGTTGCGTCCGTAGTCATCATGTAGAAGATTGCCATCCAGATTGCTCGTATCCGTGGATCGATGTACCTTCATGGGGAAACTCTCTGCATTCTTTTGGGCTCCTTTAGACTGCTTGGTCTTAGAGGAATGCCGAAGCTTATGGGCTGGAATGTGCCTGGTAAACTCATCCCGAGCACTCTTGAAGGCATGGGATGGGGATCCCTCGGATTTGTTGGCATCCAAGTTGCCATTGGAGGTGGCGGATTCAACATGGCCCCCACAGATGAGGTTCAAATGGGACATGGAGGTGCCTTGGTCCCGCTTGGATCCGTTCAGAGCAGAAGGAGCTTGAACCTGTTTCTGCTGCCGTCTGGGCTTCAGACATCTTCGTCTGGAAAACAGATGTTGACATTTAGGAAAAGCACTCTCAGATAGTCAGAAACAGTAATTTGCTATAATCTTGTGAAATATACCTTATAATCGACCCATGCTCAGAGGGAAAACATGCCTGTGGTGACAGTTCTTCAAAACGGTATTATGTTGCTTTTGCATGTTTTGGAAAAACTTTAAAGTGATATATCCACAGTGTGGCACCAAAAGCACAATCAAAATAGAGGCATGTCTTTTCAACGAGCCTATGTTGCTTTTAATTACACATAATTCAGACAAACTAGTACATACCTGCAATAATAGAGTAGGACACAGAGCAAGACTAGTACAAGCAAAGCAAGAGATCCCAAGATGGACAGGAGGAAGAAGGTGTGGTAGGCAGTGATGTCCCTCAGGCCTGGATGAGACAAACCTGAACCTAGGGTTCAAGTATAAAGCATGATTAGCATTTGTCTGCATGTTATTCTGTTTGAGTCAAGGTACAAGTGTGTATATTGTGGCATGTACCAGTGCAATTGCATTCGAGTATGTTACCTGCTGAAGAACGGAAAGCTGCAATCCAGTAGCCAAGCTGGGAGGCAGTGAAGTCCCACGTAAGCTGCGACCCCTCTCGAGTGATAAATCCTGTTCCGTTTCGTACCCATAAACCTAGAGAACAAATGTATAGCATTATTCCTAAAAAGAGGAGCTAGCATTGACTGGGCTTATGCAGGATGTTCATGGTGCTTCCATTATCACAGATGGGACAATACTTTACACAGTTACACACACTACTTTTTGGTGCCTAAAGCATGGTTGTGCGTACCTGTCTTGGTGTCATACATCCATACAGGTATGCTAGTGGCAGATCGTATGTGAGTATCAGAAGGCAGTGGCACAGAAATGTGAACTGACTCGCTGACCTCAACCGCTCGACCCTCACGGTCAAACAGTTGTGCGCTGACCGCTGCTATTGTTGTTAGGTCTGTCCAGCCATTCTCTCCTCCTTAAAACAATTTACACCGTTATAAATACACTGTATTATCTATAGCTATATTTTATATAGCAAGTCTCTCCTACATATTTTTTTGTTTTTGTATAGAGCATTTATTATGGTTCAAATATTTACATATCTTTATTTAGAAAGACTCTAGTATTTTTCATACCTGTGTTGTTTGGTTCCAGAGCGAGTGGGTAAGGGAATGAGTTAATTTCATTCTGCTCTCTGGCTGTTGTTAAAACTGCGGTCAGTTCTGTGTAGGAGGAGTTAAATTGTAGGCTCCGCCTTGGAACCTGGAGCCATGGCTGGCTCCGCCCACCTGAAGGTTAAAACAGTAAAGGAAATTAAGTCTAATGACTAGCAAGAAACATAAATATATATTTTTAGAGAAGTTAACTTATATACTACGTAAATTAAATTAAATTAAATTGTGTTTCTTGAAAAATCAAAGGTACTTGTGGTAGATTTTTTTTTCATGCATTTCACATTATTTGGACCCTTGTAAGTAGCCTAAGTAGTGTATTCTGGAATAGAAATATCTTATGCCAGTTTCCAATGTGTGTGTTTAGGACATCTTTGCTTTGAATAAGTGTCTGCAAAATGACTTAATGCAATGTAATGATTGTGTTATGTAGCTGGGTTGCCACTTAGGCAGTTCACTTCTTTTGTTCTGTTATTTTCTGAAATGCAAGCCTCTCCGAGGCGCGTCACTGATAACCTTACAATAGATGCCTTTATGCCGCAATAACCGCCCTATCAATTAGAGCAATTAGATAGCAGATTCAGATGTCAAAGGATTCTGTAATAGAAATAGAATATTTCTGCTGTTGCTATGGTGACAGCTGCAAAAAACTGAAGTGTCAGGTTGACATAAGCTGAAAGCTTCAATAGCTATGTTTCCATCCAAAGATTCGAATTAAACTTATGCACAAAACTCGAATATCGCATAAAACATTTGCGAATAAAGCACCGTTTCCGTCCAAGGAGTCAAAGAGAACAAATTCGTCACTTCCTGGTAAACTGGCACTAAATATCACTAAGAAAACTAGGAGAAGCAACTGAATATAATAATTTTCATATAGCCTATGATGAATTACTTGCACCTCAGTGCGAGCAGACGAAACACAATAAATGAGAATAGATGGGAACGCAGTCGTGTAAGACAATTATACAGAAATACTTTGACAACAGACTTTGCTCAGGCATTTCAGAATGACCATAACAACATATAGATGCTGTGAACAAGATCGGTCAAGTTATCCCGTCTCATAGCGCAAAGTCACATGACTTTTTTGATGCGAATGGAGGAATGTATTCGGTAAATGTGTTTCCATCGTAGTTTATGCACATTCTTTTCTCATCGGATAAAAAGTTTATCCTACTCAAATGTGCGCATACGTTTTTTTAATGCGCATTTTTACAATTTATGCACATCTTGACGTTTCCATCCAGCGTTTTTTATGTGATATTCCAAAATGCGCATAAAAATAGGTGGATGGAAATGCACACAATAGGTGAGAAGGAAAAAATATATTGTTAAGGACATGCATATGCCAACTTTTTTGTACACCCAAAATAAGCAATAACAATCTTATATTTTCTGATAAGAATGTTGTGATAATCATGCTTGTTTTTGTGTATGTATATAAAGTTGTTTTAATGGTCATTGATGTTTTCTTACTTGGGGAGCCATGAAACACCTGGATGACATCATCATATAGGATCAGTGTGCCGGGCTTCTGGGCCATCAGGTAAAGACTGACAGAGGCATATACTAACAGAGACAAATAGAGATGTGTTAAAAAGGTAGTAAATTAAAACAGGCATAGATGCCTGTTGTGCCATAATGAACAGCGTGTTAAAGTATGTCATTCTAAACTTCACTTCACAAATGGTAGATGTGACAATGACAGTGTGGTACAAAAAGTCTGAGACTGCATCTTTTTTTCTATCGTTTAACCCTCATGTCATTTTGACCCAGAGAGGATATTCTTTTTCCTGAAAATGCTAATTAAAGTTGTTGCATTGGGCTAAAACTTTGTCTTTGCTCACACAGTGTATGATAACCCCCCCCCCCAAAACTGGATGATTTCTGTACTTTTTTTTCTGATTTTTTTCTTCCCCCAACCTTGTTACAGTTGGTGTTACCCGGCCAAAAATGACTGGCCTACAAATAATTACTTGTACATTTCTTGTTAAGCTATATTATGATGAAATATTTGATTTGGTCTTTTTATCTACTTTTTTTCAATTAGCACAGGCTTTGCTTTTATTTTTTGAACTGTTTAATCATAGGCCTCATTGATCTTAGCTTATACACCTCAGTTTTGGAGTGAACATTGCCAAAATTATCCACAAATAATGCATTTTTCACTCAGACCAATGAGGCCTACAATTAATCAGTTCCAGAGGGCAATACAAAATCTGTGCTAACTGAGAGAAAACGGGTTGACAAAAAGATTGAATCCAAGATTTGGTGATAAAGTAGCATAATAAGAAATTAACAAGCAATTTTTTAATAGGCCAGCCATTTTTGACAGGGAAAAGTAAATTGGGTAAAGTTTTTTCAGCACAGTATAAGGGTTAAACATGACTGAACATTTTATATGAGTTTATTCAACGTTTCATCTTACACTTAACACTTAATAAACAAAGTTTTAGGATTTTGAAAATTTGAAAACAAAGAAAGCTATGACATTAAATGAAGAAAAATTACATTCTGAACAAGATGAGACTTATATATGCACAGTTAATTCGGTTCACATTAGTGTTTACTCACAGGGTAAGCGGCTGGCGTGCCATGGCACAGAGCTGGTGAGGTAATCTCTCTGAGATGCCGTAATGATTACCCATGTTCCCGTGCGGTACAGGAAGCTGACGACCTGCACACCATTACTGCCTGCTTTGCTTTGTGCCAGCAGAGTCTGGTTACCACGAACAGCAATAGCAGCATTGGCCAGGGGTGAAAGATCACCGCTGTCAAACACCTGGACCCTCACCTGCACCTCTGAGGGGGACAAAAACAAGTTCATATGACCAGATGCATGGCAAGAACATCTTCAGACACGTTTGGATTCAAAAATAATAAGTCCATCATAAGATTCTAACCAAAAAATATGATGAACTGAAAGACCAAATTCATATAGAAAGATTTGAACACAGACAACTGCATGGTTCTCATAAAAAGAATATCAGGTAGCTCTCATATAGCATTCACAGCTCACTCTGAAACAATAGCATGCAATCATATAGTAGGTAGTAGAAGTAATAAATGAGCACACTTGTATTGAGCTGTCAGTGGGCCTCAGTAAATCTCAGATTTGCATAATTGACAGACACACAAAAAGCTGTTTAGAAAGATTTCGTGCAGCCAAAAAGCTTGAGTAGGCTATGCCAAATTGGGAATGAATTTGTAAAGGCCGGTATTCAATAATATGCACTTATTGTTTCCTGTCTATAAAGCCATGCGATGCATTTAGAGTAAAATTCGTCAAAATCTGCTTTTCAGAATTTGCGTTCAGCAATCATAGACCGATGCATAAAAATAATACGATTTTGCAGTAGCATTTGGCTCGTTTGCTCGATGTTTTGGGCACAAAATAGCCCACCACTCCCTCATCCAGACCCGCTATGCGTCCCTTTATTTTCTACTCACCGACAGCTTTCCTTTCAGGGATCGATTTGCCAGCGGTCCCTTTAAAACCGCACAAAAATATAAAGAAGAAAAAACGAGAGACGAAAAGGGATGGCATCTTCAAAGCTACATCGCTGTTTCCACCTCGTCAGCCATATGTGGATGTGTGAGTGTTTTTTTCAGACATGGTTGCCAGCATCCTTCAGAGTGATGCGGGATGCTGCGCTTCTGCCACCTCTCATTGTCAGTGGAAGAGGGAAAACAGCGGCCTCGCGTGGACAAACAGAGCAGTACGTTTAAATAAACCTACAATACAGCAATTTTGTAGTATCTACTATTTGTTTTAGGAATCCGTTCTGATTACATATAGATAAGACCACGATAAGTTGGACTTCATGTCAGTAACTATAAGGGAGGGTTTGAGTCAAAATCCAATGACACAAAATTAATATTTTCTCTATGAGTGATTTTGGTTTCAAATGCCTCATTCAAAACTTTCTTAAAGGAATAGTTTACCTGAACTTTAAAATATAGCTCTCACTCACCCTTGGGCCATCTAAGATGTAGATGAGTTTGTTTCTTCATGGGAATAGATTTGGAGAAATTTGGCAGTACGTCACTTGCTCACCAATGGATCCTCTGCAGTGAATGGGTGCCGTCAGAATGAGAATCCAAACAGCCGAAAACATCACAATAATCCACACCAGTCCAGTCCATCAATTAATGTCTTGTGAAGTGAAAAGTTATGTTTGTAACAAACAAATCCATCTTTGACGTTTTAATTTCCTTTATCCATAATATTGCTTTCTCCAATGAAAAATTCTGAATCAGGAGACAAATGTGCACAGATCAAGCACCGTTTACAAGCCACAACAGTCCAAAACATTTCTAAACAAATATGCAGGTGGACTTTGATTTGAGAGGACAGCAGGGGATAGACTTTTTCACTGGAAGAAGCATTATTATGGGTTATGGACTCATATTTTAGCCAGAAGTGATGGCTTGAAGTAAAAAAAGAAAAGCCTTAACGATGGATTAGTGTCTTACAAACATGTAGCTTTTCACGCCACAAGTCATTAACTGACAGACTAGTCTGGAGTGATGTGGATTACTTGTGGATTATTGTGATGTTTTTATCAGCTGTTTAGACTCTCATTCTGACGGCACCCATTCACCGCAGAGGATCCACTGGTGAGAAGCAGTGAAGCTACATAAGGGCCGGGGTGGAACTGGCCCACTCAGATTGACGGCTGGTCCACCCAATATATTTATATCGTCTGTGATAATATCATAATTGTTGTTTTAACGATGTGCGATTTGACGTTATCGAGTAGGCTATATCGCAAAAGCCTATAAAACACATCTACAGAGTGCACGCATACATTATGTGATGAAGTAGGTTAGACTAATGTGTGTGTTCTTTCACTGCATGATTCGGTCTATTAAAGTGTATTAATTAAGAATGATAACCAAATTCAAGATATGGGGGCAGACAATGTATATATTTATATCATTTCATATAGTTAATCAATATTCCACGAAGAGTGCCGTTTTTTCCTCCAAAATCAGCATGATTACAAATGTGATTGATTTTTACAACAGTTCAATAAACAATAAATTATTAAGAGACTCACGTTTTAGACCGCGTATTGCCTGTCTTTGCTCAATTTCGACAACAAAAATAATTCCAAATTCCAAACACAGCCACAGCACTGTTTTGTGTCTCTGAGCAACATGGCGGTGTTTCGTTCCTGAATGAATCAACCGTTTCAATGATCTGGTTCAATCGCAATGACTCACTTATTAACAGTGACTTGCTGCCACCTACTGGCGGTTTTGATTTCACATTTAAAGTATCTTTTCTTTTCTTAAATAATCAGTTTTCAACGTTTTGTATAAAATATTGTTCTACCTGCAGGTTAAAGTATTCCATGTCCCTCAGAGCTGCATTTAAATACATTTAAATGCCAATTCAGATGCAGCTTCTCTGTTTCCTCAGCATTGCAAAGATTAATTTTGTCAATACTGATTTAATTTGCTTGGTAACAGCCCAAATGTCTTATTATTCTAATTGACTGATTAAATGTAAAAAGTTGACTCAAAAGGTGATTCACACTTTTCTAGAAAAGAAAATGGCTTTATAGTTAAAATATAGGTAAAAATCTATTTAAACTTATTGGAAAAGATTTATTTCTATCACTGCTGTGAACTGATCACCACACAGAATGAAGAATATCAAAAACTTTACAAGTCAGCTGTCCACGGTAGTCCTTAAGATACCAGCACAATAACACACTCAGCAAAATAATGTTATTGTTACTGATAAAATACCAGAAAACATCGAGATATCATTTTTTTGTCAATATCACACACCGCTAGTAAAGAATAAGTAATAAGACCCCAGTGATCAGTGTCGATCTTCCAGTTGTGCGCTTCTATTCTATGACAAATGGTAAATGCAAGCGCTGTCAATCTAGTATGTTTGGTGAAGCTACACACCAAAACGCAGCCCAAAAGTCTCACGACTGTTCACATATATTTGGTATTGTTTGATGTCCTGAAACAATTATGCTAGTTGAGACCTTTTCGACGATATATGACCAGTATGTCTGTTATATAACATCACATTTTCAAGTAAAGTCATATTTTTATTATCAATTTAGGCATATACTTTCAGCTCATATTTTTGGCCTTTTTCGTTTTACAGCCAAAAGCCAAAGACACTGAGGTCCACCCTATTTCACCCAGGTCCACTCACTTGAAAATTTCCGCGCCACTGGTGAGAAGTGATTTAATGCTCACTTTCTCTAAATCTGTATCAATGAAGAAACTAACTATATCTTTGCGGGTCTTGGATAATTTAAAATGGATACAAAGTTATTCAGTGCAGTTCATCAAAGTAAACTACTGAATCTTTTCTTCAGAACAACTGTGTGTGTGTGTGTGTACCTGGTATTTATCACGTTATGGGGACCAAATGTCCCCACAAGGATAGTAATACTAGTAAATTTTGACCTTGTGGGGACATTTTTGAGGTCCCCATGAGGAAACAAGCTTACAAATCATACAGAATGTGTTTTTTTGAGAAAGTAAAAATGCAGAAAGTTTCCTGTAAGGGGTAGGTTTAGGGGTAGGGTTGGTGTAGGGCAATAGCACATACAGTTTGTACAGTATAAAAACCATTACGCCTATGGAGAGTCCCCATAAAACATGGAAACACAACATGTGTGTGTTTGAATTGCGCTGCAGGGAAATACTGTACACTGTAAAAAGCTCTTTGTGAAAGACTGCAAACAATTGACTGCAAATTGTTATTTGCCTGAAAATTCCTAGAGGGCGCTATTGAAGTGATTATTCTGATCTGACTTGATCATCAGTGAGAGTAAACGAAACAATAGATCCAGATTCATACAACAGTCCACATCATGAACATCTTGACTTCAGTAATTGTGGGAAAGGTGACAGACTCTAATTAAACAGTGTGGTAGAATCTGTTCATTGCTGTCCCACAGCTGTGAAATAGGTCAGATGAACAGCTTATGTAAGACAAGAGTGGGGGTCGAGGGCTGGGTGGTCTTCTACGCAAGTAAATGAATGCTGAACAATCCTTAAGGAGGATTAACAGCGAAACACAACCAATCTGTGTTAATGCCTGTAGTAGTAACTTTATTTACTGTATATGACACTTTATAAAACATAAAGACGTTTATGAGTTTATAATGCAAAGCATTTTCGGTTTCGCTTTTCGGCCAAGTGCATCCAGAATTTTCGGTTTCGGCCCAGAATTTATTTCGGTGCATCTGAGGTCACATTACCACAGGGAAATCTGATCCCATGCTCTTTAAAGACAGAACTGGCAAAACAAATGAATTATCTGCTGTGTGAACCGCTTCAGTGACTCAAAGATACACTGAAACATTTGTCATCCTCTTATGTAACTTGCATTGAAACTTTTTAAAAGTATGGGGTTCCCACCCATGAACTTCTGAACATGCCCGAAGAGGGTGTGTACCTTCACACACCTTGATTCAGTTGCTTTCAGATAAAAGCAGAAGAGCTATTCTACAAAACAGATGTTATTTTGTGTCCCTCATTAAAGACAATGACTTTAATAATAAATAGCTGATGTGTAACTTTGTGTGATTACATTTTTAAAAAAATCTAAATATATTAACAATAATCCAGTCATTTTAATTTTTTGTTGTTTTTGTCGCTACAAGGAGCACACATTTATTTATTTTAGGATGAAATGCACAAATTAACAATAAAATACACAATAATTTGTTTATTATAAAACCAAATAGCTCATTTTGATTTTATTTTGTCATCCACAAAATTAGTCTGTTTTATGTTTATTTTAATGTTTAACTTTGATAATGCTTTTTTTATTTTTGATTATGAAAATAAACCTTTATTTATATTAGAGTAAAATGCACATACAAACAATAAACTGCACAATAAAATCTTTACAAAAGCAAATAGCTCATTTTGATTTTAATCTGCCTGTTTTATGTTGTTGTTGTTGTTTTTTTGGGACATTTAGTAGTAGTGAATTGAACTTTGATAATACATTTTTACATTTGATTATGAAAGCAAACTTTTTTTTTTCTAGAATAAAATGCACAAATGCACAATAAAATCTTTATTACAAAAGCAAATAGATCATTTTGATCATCTGTCGACTACTAAATCTGCCTGTTTTTTTTTTTTTTGCATGTATACGTTTTTTACTTATACATTTTTTTAAATTCTAAAAACAAACATTTATTTATTTTACAACAAAATGCACAAATGCACAATAACATGCACAATAAAATCTGCAAAATCTGTCCATTTTCTGTTTATTTTTGTGCATAGTGTGTTAAAAGTCAATCATGCATTTTCTAATTGATTATAAAATGTATTTATTTTTAGAATAAAATACACAAATGAACACTAAAATGAGCAATATAGTCTCTATTACAAAAGCAAATAGCGCATTTTGATATTTTGTTGCCTTATTTTTTATGTTTATTGTAACACGTTCCCCAGCTGGTTTTCGTAATGTGTCTTTTGTTTATTCTGGTGATCTTTCCTCATTTTTTCTCTGGTGTTTGTTTATTCTTTCTCTCGTACAGAACAACGTGATCACTGGTGTGTATCCTGCCAGCCCGTCCTCATGGCTGTTTGTTGTCATCGCGATCTTGGCCACCATGTACACACGCTCAGACCCTTCCATGGGCCTCATCGCTAAAATCCAGGAACACCTGCCAGTCAGGTAATCGAGGTCACATTACCACAGGGAAATCTGATCCCATGCTCTTTAAAGACAGAACTGGCAAAACAAATGAATTATCTGCAGTGTGAACCGCTTCAGTGACTCAAAGATACACTGAAACATTTGCCATCCTCTTATGTAACTTGCATTGAAACTTTTTAAAAGTATGGGGTTCCCACCCATGAACTTCTGAACATGCCCGAAGAGGGTGTGTACCTTCACACACCTTGATTCAGTTGCTTTCAGATAAAAGCAGAAGAGCTATTCTACAAAACAGATGTTATTTTGTGTCCCTCATTAAAGACAATGACTTTAATAATAAATAGCTGATGTGTAACTTTGTGTGATTACATTTTAAAAAAAATCTAAATATATTAACAATAATCCAGTCATTTTAATTTTTTGTTGTTTTTGTCGCTACAAGGAGCCATGTGTTTTAAAGCTTTTTTTCATCTCTATTAGCATTTCCGATTAAAACATATTTGGAAACGACAGCTAGCAATAAGACATTATTCTTTGATCCATTCAAAAGTTTGGAGCAATACATTTGTTTTTTTTGGTTAAAGAAATTAATAGTAATTTAGCAAATATTCATTAAATTGATGAAAAGTGACCATAAAGACATTTATAATGTTACGAAAGATTTCTGTTTAAAATAAATGTCCTTTTGAACTTTCTAGTCATCAGAAAGCAACTGTTTTCAGCATTGATAATAATAAATGTTTGTTGAGCAGTAAATCAGCGCATTAGAATGATTTCTGAAGAATCTTGTTACACTGAAGGCTGGAGTAATTATGCTGAAAATACAGCTTTACATCACAGGAATAAATTACGTTTTAAAATATATTACAATAAAAAAAGTTATTTTAAATGGTAATAATATTTTAGAATATTACTGCTTTTACTGTATTTTTTTTTTATCAAATAAATGCAGCCTTGGTGTACATAAGAGACTTATTTCAAAAATGTGTAAAAAAAAAATCTATCCCAGGCTTTTGAATAGCAATGTACATTTTAATTTTTTAATTTTTTTTTATTTTAAAAATAATTTTAGTTGTGTCTCCAGTCTATGCATCAAAGCTATAATATGTCTTCCCTTTTTAAAATAACAATTTACTCTTTTAAAAAAAAAATTGTCATATTGATAATATCATACTTTCAAGAAGAGAACTTATGGACAGGACACTTTGTTTGTCAGTAGAGGACGATCTTAAAATATCTGATCTGATTTTGCATAATAAACTAAATTAATCATCTAAAAGCTCACTGAAAGTGATAATGCAACACTTAAATACATTATTTGTCTGATAGGATATTTACAGTCTTTAAAAAATGTGCTTAAAAAATTACCTTATCAGACTGCACCTGTTTTCATTGAGTGTCCCAACAACTAATAAAACATTAATTACAGTATTGCATACAGCAGTGTAATATTGTGTCTATTTGTCTGTAGTGATTCTCTGAGCATTCAGTGTCGGACGGTGGTTTCTGCCGTGTTGTTCAGCACTCTGCTCTGGTTCTCGCTGATCTTCACCATGAGGCTTTGCCTGAAGCAGTTACTGTCGTATCATGGCTGGATGTTTGAACAACACGGGAAAGTGTCCAACACCACCAAAATCTGGGCGGTTAGTACAGTCATACTACCAGACACACCTAACCTACAATCACCCAACCTGTAACGGTAAATAAGGTTGAAGTTTTGGTGGAGTCAGTGTTGTTGCGCCGGGCTTTGAGGGAACCATCCTACAAATCATTTACTTGTGCATAATTGTCATTGCATATTAAACTGGATAGGAGAGTATTTTAACATCAAAATCACACACTTTACCTTCAAATATGCTTGTTTTCAGGCCATGGTCCGGATCTTCTCCGGCAGACAGCCTCTATTGTACAGTTACCAAGGGTCTTTGCCTAACCTGCCTGTTCCAACAGTGAAGGACACTGTTAAGAGGGTGAGATCATAATGTCATCATCATCACCAATATATATCACTAAACCACTCTATATGGGACATTTTTTTATTTATTAACATTCTCTCCTACTTCTAGTACCTGGAGTCTGCGCGTCCATTGATGAGTGATTCTGAATACGAGAGGATGACGACTCTGGCCAAGGAGTTTGAGAGCAGTCTGGGAAACCGCCTGCAGTGGTACCTCAAACTGAAAGCCATGTGGGCATCCAACTATGTGCGAGCAAACAGCAAACCATACACATAAACTTCACACAATACCTGTCAATCGTCTAATAATCCAACCTTAAAAATGCTTCCCTAATCTGACATCAAACATTCAGTTTGGCTCTGATATGTAAAGAAAATATAGGAAGGAACTGGATTTTATCCAACAGGAACTGATTGGATCGTTAAAAAAAAGTGGGCATTGCTACCAAAGTAAAGGTGATTTGAGGAGAGAGGATAAAAGTAAGTCATTTTATTTTGATGAAAGGTTATGAAAACAAACATTTTTATTTTATTTAGAATACATTGTGTGCTAATAAGCAGAGAGGAGGAATGTAATTTATTATTTATTACATATTAGGTATAATATGGGCATTACGTACCATTACCATTATTAAATATTAAGTTTAATATGGGCATTACATACGAAATGAAAGGTTCTGGAAAAGATTTGTGACATCAGTTGAAAATCCAAGTCCTTCACAGAACATTTGCGTTTTGATGAAAGATTGCAAAAACAAACATTTATATTTAATTTAGAATAAATGTTAATTAGCAGAATCAAGGAGTCTAATATCTAAAATTGATCAAATATTAAGTTTAATATAGGCGTTACATACCAAATTAAAGGTGATATGAGGAGAGGATGGAATGGAATTACATTTATATTATATTTAGAATAAATGGTGCCCTAATAAACAGAGACAAGGAATTAAATATTTATTAAATATTAAGTTTAAATGGGCATTACATAACAAAAAAATAACAAATAGTGTGCTAATAAGTCGAGGAATTTTATATTTCATTTCATACTAATTTAATAAGATGGCAAATAGGGTCAATTTTAATTTCATGTTGACCTGAAAATCATATTTTGCTAGTGGGTTTGAACTGTAGGATGGTAAAAAGATTTCCTAACCATTTAATTTAATTAAATTTTTTTAATGTTTTCTTGTGTCTGCATCTTCAGGTCAGTGATTGGTGGGAGGAGTATGTCTACCTGAGGGGGCGTGGCCCACTCATGGTCAATAGCAACTACTATGGAATGGTACGGCTCACAGATGCATAAACAAGCAGGAAGTTCTAAAGTGATATTTTTATATTCAAGCCTCTTGAGTCCTTCTCTTTCATCTTCAGGACTTCCTCTACGTGACACCTACACCGATTCAAGCCGCGAGAGCAGGAAACACACTGCATGCCTGTCTCTTGTACCGCAGGAAACTTAACAGAGAGGAAATCAAACCTGTGAGTCCACATTACAGCGCTGACAGATGCTATTGGGTGAACGGGAGGGTGAAACTCTCGTCGCCCCGAGCGATGACAGAGATTGATTGCAGAGCTGTTTTTAGCTGTGCATTGAACTTTGTTCGGTTATGGATGGTTGATGGAGACTGTGTGTGTGTGAATAGGGAAGACCCGCAGGGCTGTGTGTATTGAGTCGGTGTTTTGCATATTTGCATTAAAGAGAACATAACGGGAAAACATTACTACTTTAAAAATAAAGTGTGCTTTGTATATGTAATGTTATACACCATAAAACGTCCTCGTGAGTTCAGTTTGATTCTTCAAGACAACTAAACTCGAGTCCCATTTACATACAGTATTAAGCAGTTTAGCATATTACATGCATTTATATATCATCATATTAGCAATTTGGCCCATTTTGATGATCAAGCTTTTAAACTATGCCAGGTGGAGTTTAGATATTAATAACAGGTCATTTACATATCTTAAAGTTACAGTAGTAATAACAGCATTCTTAAAGGAGTAGTCCAAACAAAAAAATTGTAGTAAGAATGAATATTGTTTTTTAATAATATTTTTGGTTGGACTGTCCCTTTAATTGCAGGTGAAAAAAATAGTTGAGGGTGGAAAATAGTTATTAAAACTACATTTTGGTTACCTTGACTGACAGTGTAACTCTGTCTTTTAGAGTCGTGTGCCAGTTTTGAATGTTCCTTTGTGTGCCGCTCAATGTGAGAGGATCTTCAACACCACACGCATTCCAGGAGAAGAGACGGGTAAGGCTAGAATTTCTTTTTTTTTTATGGTTTTGAAAGAAGTCTCTTATGTTTACCCAGGCTGCATTTGTTTGTTTAAAAATACTGTAAAAATAGCAATATTGTGAAATATTATTACAATTTTAAATAACTGTTGTTTATTTGAATATGTTCAAATGTAATTTATTCCTGTGATCAAAGCTGAATTTTCAGCATCATTACTCCAGTCTTCAGTGTCACATGATCCTCCAGAAATCATTCTAATATGCCGATTTGCTGCTCAAGATACATATCTTACTATCAATGTTTAAAAAATTCTGCTGCTTCATATTTCTGCGGAGACAGTGATACATTTTTTCAGGATTCTTTGATGAAAAGAAAGTTTAAAAGAACAGCAAGCAGTGTAATATTGTGTCTATTTGTCTGTAGTGATTCTCTGAGCATTCAGTGTCGGACGGTGGTTTCTGCCGTGTTGTTCAGCACTCTGCTCTGGTTCTCGCTGATCTTCACCATGAGGCTTTGCCTGAAGCAGTTACTGTCGTATCATGGCTGGATGTTTGAACAACACGGGAAAGTGTCCAACACCACTAAAATCTGGGCGGTTAGTACAGTCATACTACCAGACACACCTAACCTACAATCACCCAACCTGTAACGGTAAATAAGGTTGAAGTTTTGGTGGAGTCAGTGTTGTTGTGCCGGGCTTTGAGGGAACCATCCTACAAATCATTTACTTGTGCATAATTGTCATTGCATATTAAACTACATATCTTACTATCAATGTTTAAAAAATTCTGCTGCTTCATATTTCTGCGGAGACAGTGATACATTTTTTCAGGATTCTTTGATGAAAAGAAAGTTTAAAAGAACAGCATTTATTTCAAATCTTTTGTAACATTATGACTGTCTTTACTCTCACTGATCAATTGAATGCATACTTGATGAATAACAGATAGATAGATAGATTTGAAGTGGATCAAAAAAGTTCATCAAAGTTTTCCTAAGACAAGAATGCATTGGTTTTAGGACAACTTTGATAAAAGGTTTTGATCCACTTCAAATGTTGACTAGTATATATAAACAAACAAATGTATAGAAAAAATACATCTTATATGTATTATCCTATATATTTGTGTGTGTGTATGAATATATAAATATACCGTTTATTTGTTCTTCCCTTTAATAATTTCTTTAATCTCTTTAAACTGACAGTTTCTTCAAAATTAAAATTTTTCAGTCTTTCCTCTATCCCATTTCCTCATACTTTCTAGGATGAAAAGATATTTGACTTTAGTCTTTTCCTGGAAGTGTCTAGGCCAATCAATATAAATATATCGTTTCAATATATCGACTTATCGTGCAATATATGTACATGCCCTCATTCATTTTTGTTGACGCAATATATCGCCCATTATATTTACTTAAAAATGAATGTCACCATGTTTTGTACATTCCACTTGCGCCTGTGTCTTTTGCAGCTTCTCGTACATAATGTGGTGTAGTTGGTGCTAGTTCAAATTTGAAAAATGCTTCTACAAAAAAAGTTTCATCTGCAGATATGGTCTTGTTTAGGGATCTGTGCCTTTGTGCATATGGACATCTGACTGCTAAGTAGTGATTGTGTTTTTCAGCAATAGTGTGCACCCTTCATTTACAGAGAAAAGAAGGTCAGGGAAAAATCTGTAGATGGAAAAATCTCCATACAAGTTCTTTGTGCATTTTTCTTTTTTTATACTTTTTTGTTAGAAAATGTTTATTTAATATTTATTCAGTTTTTTTTAAGCGATCTAATATTTTGATGATCTAAAAATATTCTTAAAAATGAAAAGTTTGTTGTCATTTGGAAGTGTGTAGGCCTTCTTGCATTATTATGCTGTTACATTATGATTATATATTCAGTGGCATAAAATGGTCTTTAAAATTACAATAATATCGCTTATCACAATTATTTCTGGGGCAATATATCGCACAACAAAAAGGTGTTATCGTGACAGGCCTAGAAGTGTCACAAGTACAAACACGTCTTACTGTATAAACTTACACAGACAAACACACACACACACACCCTGGACAGACCTGGTTTGTACCGCACACACAGACTGACCCAGATGCACAAACCCACTCAGATGTGTGCTTCTCTCTGAGAATCTTCTAATTAATTTTTGGCATCATTTGCTGATGCTTGAAAAGCACATAATTCACAAAGCATGAGTGCGAAAGGTGAGAATTGGCATGCATTTACTAGTTTTCTGTGTGTATTTAGATTCCCTGATCCACTGGCAGGACAGCGAGTATGTGGCGGTGTTCCACCGAGGCCGTTATTTCCGCCTGTGGCTGTACCACGCCGGCCGCATGCTGTCTCCCAGAGAGATCGAGCAACAGATTCAGCGTATAATGGACGACCCGTCACCCCCAGTGCCCGGAGAGGCCAAACTCGCGGCCCTGACAGCAGGAGACAGGTAAGTGCGTTTACATGCACGTTCTCAAGCCGATTATGCTTAATAACCCGAAAACGCACTTGGTCATGTAAACGCAGTAACCCGTTTTCTTTTATCGGAGTAAGGTCATAAACGGTGTAAGCATAAACCTGTCGCAACAGGTCGTTTTTTGCCTCTTACTCCGATTTCGCATGGCATGTAAACGCAGTAACCCGCTTTCTGTCGGCTTATTGAAGTGCGCATGTGTGATACGTGACAGGAACGCATGGTTAGTGCAGATTTAAGCGCATCTAGACGAGCAAACGTCTTGCAGTAAAGAAAGAAGGAAATATATCACAAAAGCAGACTTTTTCATGACTCAGAAAATGATAAAAATGTGTTCTCATCTCGTGCAGCAGAAGTAGAAGTGGTTCAGTCACAATGCTGCGTTTATAACTGCATGAGAGGATAATATATGAGCTGTAAGTTTCCAGACATGTTGCAAGCTTAATTTAACATCACAACTGACAAATGTATGGAATACTCGGAGTCAGATACGCAA
This sequence comes from Sinocyclocheilus grahami, assembly GCF_001515645.1. Taxonomy (NCBI): domain Eukaryota; kingdom Metazoa; phylum Chordata; class Actinopteri; order Cypriniformes; family Cyprinidae; genus Sinocyclocheilus; species Sinocyclocheilus grahami. The sequence goes on along the minus strand of NW_015505198.1, from coordinate 641,271 downwards.
ATGATTATATTTTGACGTCACTACAGGGAAATAACCTGATTTATTAATGAAGTCATGTAAACGCAGCTTACTTGCGTTGTCAGGTTTCTGATGTGCATGTAAACGGGGAAAACTGGTTCTTTTAATAAGCTGATATTTGTGAGTTATCAGCTTACTGGTGTGCATGTAAACGTGCTCAGTGTCTGCTGACACACTTTAAAGGGTTCATTTGACACAAAACAAACATGCATGTGTTCTATATGTAAAGAAATGTTAAATAAAGCTTTTGTGGAAGTAGGCCAAGATACAGTGAATGTAAATAAACAATAAGACAATTTTAAAGGAGTTTAAATTTGGTTTATTTATTTATCAGTTGTGTTTTCCAAAGCAGCATCTCTGTTATTATTGCTTATATTTATTGTTACTGTTTTAAACAAACCCGTAACCCTAGTATTAATATTCACAGGTTTTGATTATTAATATTTATTAATAGTACAGGTTTTAATTATTGTGTGTGTGTGTGTGTGTGTATATGTATATAATATATTTAAAAAATGTGATGTATTTTAGTATCATTGAGAGACATTGTTTTTCTTGTAGATTAGATTTTATTTTGTATTTTCAGTTTTCATTTTAATTTTAGTAAGTTTTAGTCATTTAGTTGTGTTTTTGTCTTTTTATTAGTTATGGGGTTTTTAAATTGTTTATTGTTTATTCGTTTTTGAACCATTTTAGTGCATCAATTTAAACTGTAAAGTTTCAGTATTTCACATGCATTTATATTAAGAATCTTTCTTGATATAAATCTGTGTATTATGTAGACCATCCCTAGATTACTTTTTCAAATTCTTGCTACGACTGCTCAGATGTATTGAACTTCATTTCCCAGAATCCCTTGGGCTCAGGCCAGAAAAGAGTTCTTCAGCTCAGGAGTGAATAAGAGATCTCTGGACTGCATTGAGAAAGCTGCGTTCTTCGTTGCCCTGGATGACGATGAGCAAGGCATGAGGGGAGATGATCCTGCTGGCAATTTGGATCGCTATGCCAAGTCCCTTCTGCACGGCAAATGCTACGACAGGTGAGATGCTTTTCAATCCAAATTTGTCCATCAGTTATGTTTTAAATATGCTAATTGTTGTCTTAGCTTAATTGCTAATAGAATAAATAGTCTCTTACACAGCCAGACATGGTAGTCTTTGTCTTTACTATGGCAGTGTTTTGCACTGTGTTTGTGTTCCAGGTGGTTTGATAAGTCGTTCACTGTGGTGGTGTATAAGAATGGGAAGAACGGCCTCAATGCTGAACACTCCTGGGCAGACGCACCTATAATGGCTCACGTGTGGGAGGTGAGAGACAGAATGAGAGAAAAAGAGAGTATTGTTTAGACAATACAGAAATGAATGAGTATAATATCAGATAAGCTATATAATGATGCTTGTCATTCAAAGGACTCTTTCTTGTCTTAAGCGTAATGTCATAATCTGGTTTGAATTAAATCATTCTTACATAATAGGGATACAATGACAACACTAATCGGATGGTTATTTTGTTAATGTTATGGCTGATATTAAAATTCTGTTCTATTTTGTATAAAAAAAAAAAAAGTAAAATCTAAATTGATCATTTTACATCCTGTAAGTGAAATTAGGCATCACAACATTATAATGTACCGTATAAAAATTGATATTAATTTAGAATTTAGCTAAAGACTACATTTAAGCACATTATAAACGTATTCATGATTTTAAAATATTTTAATAGTTTTAGTTAATAATACTAACACTGCAATCTGTTTGGTTAGACTAACCCTTTAAGCTTGTATAAAATGTTCATTATTCTTTTGCTGACTTGTTCAGTAAATCCAATCTAGTTGTCGTTGTTATTATGTTTTCTAATCCCGCGGTCTCTCTTTCTCTCTAAGTATGTGATGACTACCGATAGTTTCCAGCTGGGTTATACTGAAGAAGGCCACTGTAAAGGAGACGTGGCCTCCTCCCTGCCTCCACCTACTAGACTAACCTGGGACATACCTGCAGAGGTACAAACACACCGTCACACCTTCTCATGTTTACAGACATGAGTATACAGTGGCCGCTAATGGAGACACTGAATAATTCAACTTCCTGTATGTGTATTTAGTGTCAGGAGCGTATCGAACGCTCTCTCGCTGTGGCACAGGCTCTAGCCGATGACGTCGACTTTCATGTGTTGCCAATACAAGAGTTTGGCAAGGGCGCCATCAAAAAGTGTAAAATCAGCCCGGATGCCTTCATTCAGATTGGGCTACAGTTGGCTTATTATAGGGTAAGATTGATCCCACGTAACACACAAAACCACATGTAGTGTACTGAAGTCAGTTTTCCTCAACTTCACACTAACAGAATGTAGAGAATCACATTATGAATAAGTAAAATCTAAATTGATCATTTTACATCCTGTAAGTGAAATTAGGCATCACAACATTATAATGTACCGTATAAAAATTGATATTAATTTAGAATTTAGCTAAAGACTACATTTAAGCACATTATAAACGTATTCATGATTTTAAAATATTTTAATAGTTTTAGTTAATAATACTAACACTGCAATCTGTTTGGTTAGACTAACCCTTTAAGCTTGTATAAAATGTTCATTATTCTTTTGCTGACTTGTTCAGTAAATCCAATCTAGTTGTCGTTGTTATTATGTTTTCTAATCCCGCGGTCTCTCTTTCTCTCTAAGTATGTGATGACTACCGATAGTTTCCAGCTGGGTTATACTGAAGAAGGCCACTGTAAAGGAGACGTGGCCTCCTCCCTGCCTCCACCTACTAGACTAACCTGGGACATACCTGCAGAGGTACAAACACACCGTCACACCTTCTCATGTTTACAGACATGAGTATACAGTGGCCGCTAATGGAGACACTGAATAATTCAACTTCCTGTATGTGTATTTAGTGTCAGGAGCGTATCGAACGCTCTCTCGCTGTGGCACAGGCTCTAGCCGATGACGTCGACTTTCATGTGTTGCCAATACAAGAGTTTGGCAAGGGCGCCATCAAAAAGTGTAAAATCAGCCCGGATGCCTTCATTCAGATTGGGCTACAGTTGGCTTATTATAGGGTAAGATTGATCCCACGTAACACACAAAACCACATGTAGTGTACTGAAGTCAGTTTTCCTCAACTTCACACTAACAGAATGTAGAGAATCACATTATGAATATGTTCCACTAACGCTTCACAAACACTGTAGCACAATATGTTTTGTTTTCATTTTTTAACCCTAGATAATTTTTTTTATTGTTTAAGGTAGTGATCTTGACTATTACTTACACATACGACTTTTATTAATTATTACAATATGATATATTAAAACAATGTTAAACGTGTGCTACAACATACAATGTGTTAAAACGTGTTTACTAAACTTGCTAAAAAAAAGTGTAAAAAATGTTAAACATGCTGGAAGCAACATGCTAACATTTGGTTAAAACATGTTAGAAGTAGGAATGCACTGAAATTAAAATTATTGGCCGAAACCGAACAAAATGAAACACTGGGCCGAATACCGAATACTTTTTTTTTTTCCCCATGTATTTTTCCCATTTTTTTTACACCATTGCATAAATAGCCAAAATTTGCTCTTTTTTTTACTGTTTTGTCTTGCTTTTCAAAGAAAAAACAATTTAAAAATATTTATTTAACACTGAGCATTTTTTTTTACATTCTAGCAGACATGATACCAACAAAGCACAATTTAACTTAAAGTGAATAAGTTATTAAAATAATATTTTTTGGCCATTTGAGACCCCTTCTTGAATCAGGCATGTATTTTTACTGTACGAATAAATGCAGCCTTGCTGAGCAGAAGAGACTTTTCAAATATAAGAAAATATTACAGATCCCAATTTGAACACCATGTGAATATTATAATAAATGTATATTCTTTTTTTTATTTTTTTTATTTTACCGAATAACAGTAAAAATACCATTAACATTTATGAACATTGATGGAGTTCTTGCTTTTTCTCAGCTTTTTTGGCGGAAACCTGCAGGAAGACCTCAGTGCTTCATTTTGTTGACAACAGCAGATTTATAAATGATTCTCATTACGAATTTGGGAAGATGTTTGTCACGTATCACACTGTCGCATGCCTTGTAAAAAATCATAAAAATGTTACTTAGCAACTGACTAGTAACACTGTTTCGGTGCAGATTTTCCTCACGCTTTGAACTTTGAACCCTGGCTAACGAGCTCGTGCAGCGCTGTTTGAATCGTTTGAATGCATGCAATTCGTGCATGTATTAGAAAACATAACGTTCTGCAGTTTATTTATTAATTGTTTAAGGCCATTTCGTGATTTCAATTATCATACAGTAACCAGCAAAAACCACCCCTTCCACTTCTCACTTGCGTTACAGTAAACAGTCTCTTGCTGTCGGTGCTTGTAATGATTTTTGTGTCTTTCTCGGACAGTTTTAAATGCTTCCACACTGCCGAAATGTTTGCTGCATTATAAAGAGTGCATGCCTCTCACTCTACACTGGTTTCTATTTGATCGCATCACGTCATTGTTCGGTACAATTTATTTGGTCTTTTCGCTTATTCGCTTATTTCGCTATTTTCGGCTGAATAATTTCGGTTGCCGAACATTCGATGCATCCCTAGTTAGAAGCTTATTAAACTTGTAAAAAATTGTGTAAAATAAATGTGTTGAAACATGCTAAACATGTTAGAAGCATGGTAAACATGTTAACAATGTTAAAACATATTAACACATTAAAATATTTTATTTTAAAACTTGTTAGTAACATGTTAAAACATGCTATTAGTATGTTAAAACATTTAAGCAGTGTTCTAAAACATGCTAGCAATGTTAAAACATGCCAGCAGCATGCTAAGACAAGTTAACTACATAAAATATGCTAGCAATTGCTTAGCAACACTAACAATTATCCAAACCCTTAGCAACCACCCAGGACACCTTAGCAATGCCCTTGTAGCTACACAAAAGGCCCTAGTAACCACAATTTTTTAAAATCTAGTTATATTGTATTCAAATATAAACTTGACTGAATAATTGATAAAACAAATTATATTCTTTTCATTGTTGTTCCTTCCCCACATCCAGAATCGAGGCACGTTCTCTCTGACCTACGAAGCATCTATGACCCGTTTATTCCGCGAGGGCCGGACCGAGACGGTGCGTTCCTGCACCAGCGAGAGCTGCGCCTTCATCAGAGCTCTGGAGGGAGGAGAGGTAACCAATCCACTAATATATCAACACATTGCTGAACAACTACATGCTCTGATTTTGTAGTGACATAAACATTTGTTAAATGCTGTTAAATTTAATTGCCATGAGTGACGCAGGTTATGATGATAGCCATAAAAAATGCATTCAAATGCTGTAATTACTGTAATTTTCCCAGTTTAATGCAATAATTAAAATAGTTTTATTTTGCATTTGATTACATAATTTCACACTGTATTGCTACATTGTGAATCGTTTATGAACAATTAGTTCACAAATCGAGTACAAATTCAAACACGAGTGCATATTTAAACATCTCTCTCTCTCTGTCTGTAGAGTAAGGAAGTGTGTCGGCGTCTCTTTCGCACGGCGGCTGAGAAACACCAGCATCTGTACAAGATGGCAATGACAGGAGGAGGAATAGACAGACACCTCTTCTGCCTCTACCTTGTGTCCAAATACCTGGGAGAGGAGTCACCTTTCCTTAAAGAGGTGTCCAACACACAGTTACTATATATCTGTCGAAAAAATGAAGTTTAAGTGATTTTTGCTTTCTTGCAAATGCCCTTGCATGTGTGTCATAAGTGAAAGAAACAATTGCACAAAGAAAATTTCCTAATTTTTCCCCACATTTTTTCTGCATTCATGACAGTTCTCATTACCGTTATACAAAAAAAATCTCATTCTTGCTACTGAAATAATACCTAAATAATAACATATTTATGCAAATAAGAAACAAATATTTTGTAATATTAAATTTGTGTGTGTGTGTTTTCTTCAGGTGCTTTCAGAAACGTGGAATCTGTCCACCAGTCAGACTCCTCTTCAGCAGGTGGAGCTGTTTGATTTCGTTAACCACCCAGAGTACACCACCTGCGGTGGAGGATTTGGCCCGGTCAGAAATATTCATGCAAATTCACAAATTCATTTTTTTCTTTTGTGTGCATTTCATTTATTTTCATTTGTGTGCTCTTGACAGGTTGCAGATGATGGTTACGGCGTGTCTTACATCATCATCGGAGAAAACATGATCAACCTGCACATTTCCTGCAAACACTCTTGTCCTCAGACTGTTAGTACTTTTTTTCATTACCAGTTTCCTGAAACTACAGAAAAGGGAAAAATAGAGACTAGTAAACTAATTGACAAAATGTCTTTATTGAAGTTGGTTAGGATCTAAACTAAAATTAAAACCATTAAAAAAAAAATTTGTGGTAGTTGAAATAAAGGTGAAAAATTAAATATAAATACTTTATTATAAACTTAAAAAGCTTAAATGATAATTAGAACTATTGCCTTGGCAGATTACTGATATAGAATAAAGTTGAAGTACAAAAATTGTTACATGTAACAAAATGACAATCTTAAACTGAAAATATAAAAATAACTTTGAACTTTGAACCCTGGCTAACGAGCTCGTGCAGCGCTGTTTGAATCGTTTGAATGCATGCAATTCGTGCATGTATTAGAAAACATAACGTTCTGCAGTTTATTTATTAATTGTTTAAGGCCATTTCGTGATTTCAATTATCATACAGTAACCAGCAAAAACCACCCCTTCCACTTCTCACTTGCGTTACAGTAAACAGTCTCTTGCTGTCGGTGCTTGTAATGATTTTTGTGTCTTTCTCGGACAGTTTTAAATGCTTCCACACTGCCGAAATGTTTGCTGCATTATAAAGAGTGCATGCCTCTCACTCTACACTGGTTTCTATTTGATCGCATCACGTCATTGTTCGGTACAATTTATTTGGTCTTTTCGCTTATTCGCTTATTTCGCTATTTTCGGCTGAATAATTTCGGTTGCCGAACATTCGATGCATCCCTAGTTAGAAGCTTATTAAACTTGTAAAAAATTGTGTAAAATAAATGTGTTGAAACATGCTAAACATGTTAGAAGCATGGTAAACATGTTAACAATGTTAAAACATATTAACACATTAAAATATTTTATTTTAAAACTTGTTAGTAACATGTTAAAACATGCTATTAGTATGTTAAAACATTTAAGCAGTGTTCTAAAACATGCTAGCAATGTTAAAACATGCCAGCAGCATGCTAAGACAAGTTAACTACATAAAATATGCTAGCAATTGCTTAGCAACACTAACAATTATCCAAACCCTTAGCAACCACCCAGGACACCTTAGCAATGCCCTTGTAGCTACACAAAAGGCCCTAGTAACCACAATTTTTTAAAATCTAGTTATATTGTATTCAAATATAAACTTGACTGAATAATTGATAAAACAAATTATATTCTTTTCATTGTTGTTCCTTCCCCACATCCAGAATCGAGGCACGTTCTCTCTGACCTACGAAGCATCTATGACCCGTTTATTCCGCGAGGGCCGGACCGAGACGGTGCGTTCCTGCACCAGCGAGAGCTGCGCCTTCATCAGAGCTCTGGAGGGAGGAGAGGTAACCAATCCACTAATATATCAACACATTGCTGAACAACTACATGCTCTGATTTTGTAGTGACATAAACATTTGTTAAATGCTGTTAAATTTAATTGCCATGAGTGACGCAGGTTATGATGATAGCCATAAAAAATGCATTCAAATGCTGTAATTACTGTAATTTTCCCAGTTTAATGCAATAATTAAAATAGTTTTATTTTGCATTTGATTACATAATTTCACACTGTATTGCTACATTGTGAATCGTTTATGAACAATTAGTTCACAAATCGAGTACAAATTCAAACACGAGTGCATATTTAAACATCTCTCTCTCTGTGTCTGTAGAGTAAGGAAGTGTGTCGGCGTCTCTTTCGCACGGCGGCTGAGAAACACCAGCATCTGTACAAGATGGCAATGACAGGAGGAGGAATAGACAGACACCTCTTCTGCCTCTACCTTGTGTCCAAATACCTGGGAGAGGAGTCACCTTTCCTTAAAGAGGTGTCCAACACACAGTTACTATATATCTGTCGAAAAAATGAAGTTTAAGTGATTTTTGCTTTCTTGCAAATGCCCTTGCATGTGTGTCATAAGTGAAAGAAACAATTGCACAAAGAAAATTTCCTAATTTTTCCCCACATTTTTTCTGCATTCATGACAGTTCTCATTACCGTTATACAAAAAAAATCTCATTCTTGCTACTGAAATAATACCTAAATAATAACATATTTATGCAAATAAGAAACAAATATTTTGTAATATTAAATTTGTGTGTGTGTGTTTTCTTCAGGTGCTTTCAGAAACGTGGAATCTGTCCACCAGTCAGACTCCTCTTCAGCAGGTGGAGCTGTTTGATTTCGTTAACCACCCAGAGTACACCACCTGCGGTGGAGGATTTGGCCCGGTCAGAAATATTCATGCAAATTCACAAATTCATTTTTTTCTTTTGTGTGCATTTCATTTATTTTCATTTGTGTGCTCTTGACAGGTTGCAGATGATGGTTACGGCGTGTCTTACATCATCATCGGAGAAAACATGATCAACCTGCACATTTCCTGCAAACACTCTTGTCCTCAGACTGTTAGTACTTTTTTTCATTACCAGTTTCCTGAAACTACAGAAAAGGGAAAAATAGAGACTAGTAAACTAATTGACAAAATGTCTTTATTGAAGTTGGTTAGGATCTAAACTAAAATTAAAACCATTAAAAAAAATTTGTGGTAGTTGAAATAAAGGTGAAAAATTAAATATAAATACTTTATTATAAACTTAAAAAGCTTAAATGATAATTAGAACTATTGCCTTGGCAGATTACTGATATAGAATAAAGTTGAAGTACAAAAATTGTTACATGTAACAAAATGACAATCTTAAACTGAAAATATAAAAATAAAAGCTAATAAAATATGAATACATATTATAATAGTATATAAATATAATAAGTGCACTGATAGAAGCTAAGAAAAATACTAATCACATAGTGTATTTAAATATTACAATGAACTGTACAAATTAAAAAATTAAAATTAAAACTGAATTTAAAATAAATGGTAATATATAAAAAAAAATACTAAAATTCAATTAAAAGCTAAAAATATAAAAAATAAAAGATTATTCAAAATGTAAATACAAACTATAATAGCATATAAATAATGCAAAAATAACACTGGTTAGAACAAAAACTAAAATGTAAATCCTGTCATCATTTACTAACCCTCAAGTTGCTCCAAAGATGTTCTTCTGTTTAATGCAAAAAAAAAAGAAAAACTATCAGTTGCTGGTAGCCATTGACTTTCATAGTATTTTGTTCCATACGTTTAAAGTCAATGGCTACCAGCAGCTGCTTGGTTACCAGCATAGTTAAAAAAATATGTATGAATAAAGAAATAAAATAAAAAAAACTATGAATAATGAAATATCCCTTAATAGCAAATATAACATTTATGGATTTCTTTGTGATGCTACACCTTGTTATGGCAGTGTTTAATGAAAATGATGCTAATTTGTTTCTAATATTCTTTCTAAATTGCAGGATTCTCACAAGTTTGGAGCTGATATCAAGAAGGCTATGGAGGATCTTCTGGAGCTGTTGTCACCAGAGAAACCAGACCCGTCCAAAGCTGAGCAGAACCACTCAAAGAAAAGCAAAAAAGACCTGTAGAGGTAGAACAGATCGCCCATGACGGTCAGAAGACATGAGGTTGCATAGAACTAGGAAATAGCGTGTTTGCGTGTGTGTTCGTTTGAATGCATGTTTGTCATTACATACAAACATGCATCCATACATTCCATGCTTGTTGTACAAATCGATGCCATGAAGCCATGAACAACATGATGTAAAAATGGTGGAAGCTGCTTCGTCTAAAAAAGTATTAGTTTAATAAAATGTATAAAAGAGCATTAAAAGCAAGAGATAGTTTGATAGCGGAAAGCCTTTCGTGTTTTCCAGAAGGACCAGTCCATTTAGATTCAATTTGGTCCTCATTTTTAAATATAATGAAGAATCGAAATGATTAGCGTGCATCCCCGCCAGGGTGATGGGAGTCTAATGGTTAATGATCTGACCAGTTAGTGTAATGGTTGTAGGTTCATTAAAAGTAAGCTTGACCGAGGATCTCAGTTATGCATCACCTCTGTACCTTCTGATGAAGGCACTTCACTGCTCTTACAGTACCATAAATCACATCCAAATAGAAACTCCCCATCTGAACTGGATATTTTGAGGTGTAAGAATAACTTGACTTGTGTCATTTTACTTGAATCCCAGAGCAGAAGTATATTTAAGATTTCAGTGACTAATGACTCAGAATATTACATGTGACTGCAGTTTTAATGTGATTGTCCAGATATATTGATGTGTTGATCTCACTATTAAGTCTATTAATTTTAACAGGTTTTTTTATGTACTTTCTTTTTTACACAAGGTCAAGTTGAGATAAAATAACTATTCACAATTTATTTAACAAGGTTGAATATGTCTAATAAGTCAAAAGAATTCACGCCACAACACATTTCTGTTAATATCTCAGGTGTTTCGAATGCACGATTTAACTTCAAAAATAAATCAAGGCCAGTTAATTGCACATAGTTCCTGTTTACTTGTACCCAAAGAGACGTCTCCTTAACAAAGCTAAGTGTACAGTACAAAATCTGATATGATTTTAATTCTAAATGGCGTACTTCGAATTAAATAATATGGTTAACCTTCAATTGAACTGATTAAATTCCATTAGGATGCTTTCAAAGCTAAATGTGGTCATGATTATTATGTATTTAATAATAATACTAAACCATTTATACCAATCTTCTATTTTCAAAAAAGTAGAAAACTTAAGAATGTGATTTAAAGGAAAACTTCAGTCGAAAATAAAGATTTTCTGAGAATTTACAGGCCATCCGAGATGTAGATGAGTTTGTTTCTTCATCGGATTCTGAGAAATTTAGCATTGCATTATTTGCTTGGTTCCTCTGCAGTGAATGGGTGCCGTCAGAATGAGAGTCCAAACAGCTCAATAATCCTGGAGTATTCAACAAGACTGCAAAAAATTGTGTGTTTGTAATGAACAAACTGATCATGTTTTTAACTTCAAACAGTTGCTTCCGGCTAAAATATGAGTCCATTATTGCTTTCTCCAGTTCAAAAAGTAATTCCATCTGAATCAGGAGAGATATGGACAGATCATTTAGAGTTTACAAGAAAAAACTGTTTAAATAAATATGTTATGGATTATAGACTTGTATTTTGGCCTAAAGGGATGATTTAAAGTTAAAATGCCTTATTGATGGATTTGTTTCTTACAAACATGCAACTTTTCGCTGTACAAGTCGTTAATTAATGGTGGTGTGGATTATTGTGATGTTTTTATCAGCTGTTTGGACTCTCATTCTGATGGCACCCATTCACTGCAGAGCATCCATTGGTGAGTGAGTGATATAATGATACATTTCTCCAAATCTGATGAAGAGAAAAATTCATCTTCATCTTGGTTTGCCTGAGAGGGAATACATTTTTAGCTCATTTTCATTTTTGGCTGAACTAATCCTTTAAATTACTGACAGAATAATTAAAAGAAAACATCAGGTATGATCATATGAATAAATAGACAGATTGTAGTCAAGATGCAGGACACATTTCTGTAACTATACTACTATAACCACTATATGATTGAACACAATTGTTGCATTAGAACATATAACACCAAAAGCTATTATATTTGTGAAGGACATGAAGATGGTGACTGGTTTTACAGCTAAATGAATAATATACGCTCATCAGCATCAAACATGTACAATCACTATACAGTCAGCATTAATGTGGTATTTCACTAGGATGTGTTGTTGCTGAAGGCCCTTTTGCTTCACTTGGCCGGACTGAGAGCAAGGGCTTCTAAACTTCCTTGTAGTTTTTCCGTTTTGTCTTTGCAATCTGTTGGCAGCTCTACTCTTTATCTCTGTTACGCCCTCATATTTGGCATTTTAAACAATATAACGTTGCCTTTCAAGTGCACGAGATCTCGTTTGCACAACTAGGTATGGTCATTGTGGAAATATTGATATATATATATATATATATATACATATACACACACACTTATTCTGTTATCTTGGCTAAATGTAGTAAGATTTTTATAATTATCTATAAAATAAAAACACTATAGTTTCATAATTTTTTTTATATTCTGCTGTTACTGCTGGATGTTGCTCAGGTTCAGTGTGAATTTGAGACCCAGGTGGATCATTGTCTTCTGTTATGAGACTGTGGATTGACAATTCAGTAAAGAGCTCCCTCTACTGGAAAGACATTCAGCCAGTGCATAAAAGGTAAGGTAAATCATGATGTAAATGTTATTTACATCGTATACAATATATATTTCTGGTACAAACATACAGGTGCAGCATGGGCCACACAACAACAACTATCCTAGAAGCTACATATACAGGTGCATCTCAATAAATTAGAATGTCGTGGAAAAGTTAATTTATTTCAGTAATTCAACTCCAATTGTGAAACTCGTGTATTAAATAAATTCAATGCACACAGACTGAAGTAGTTTAAAGTCTTTGGTTCTTTTAATTGTGATGATTTTGGCTCACATTTAACAAAAACCCACCAATTCACTATCTCAACAAATTAGAATACTTCATAAGACCAATAAAAAAACATTTTTAGTGAATTGTTGGCCTTCTGGAAAGTATGTTAATTTACTGTACATGTACTCAATACTTGGTAGGGGCTCCTTTTGCTTTAATTACTGCCTCAATTCGGCGTGGCATGGTTTTTGTTAAATGTGAGCCAAAATCACCACAATTAAAAGAACCAAAGACTTAAACTACTTCAGTCTGTGTGCATTGAATTTATTTAATACACGAGTTTCACAATTTGAGTTGAATTACTGAAATAAATGAACTTTTCCATGACATTCTAATTTACTCCGGGTGAGGAGTTCTGAAAAATTCTGATTGTGACGTTCAAAAGTTTCCCGCCAACGAGACACATTCAACTTACTCTCCTTATGTGAATGCAAGTTTGAATATTCACCAATATATACTTTTAAAAGGGGTTTTATTAAAGTGGTCTAGCAGTTATGCGGTGATAACCATCTTGTTATTCGCATTCACTTATCTCGCGCTTTATCTTACAAACGTGACCGGTGAAAGTAAAGAATAAACGCAAGAAACTTCACCTTTGGATTTTAATTTGACTGGACAAAAGTGATAAATGTAACTTTCTTTCCTTCTTTATTTTTGTGGATAGTCTTCTGAAATACCCAAAACTTTTTCCAAAACTCTTAGCAAGATTGTAATGGAGAAATGCTCCATGGAGGGGCTGCTTTTATAGTTACCCAGCTAGCTTAAAGTAACCAGAAACTTAACTTGTGTAACTAAAAGCTTTTATTTTTCTCACATTTTAATTTTCATCAATTTTGTCTGAATTGAAGAGATTTGTAATCAAGTTGATTTATGTCTAATTTAAAATATGTGAGGACATGTTCACGAAAACATGAATTTTGCCAGATTATTTCATATTGTCATTAGGCTTACAGGGATTTTCCATTTCAGAGGACCAGAAATATTACAAATGGCTGACGAAGTGTCAGAAACTAGGCAAGGCAAGTTAAAAATGATCTGTCACTAATTATTTCACTGTACATTAACACTATCGACACTGGAATAATGTAGTTTATTTTCTCTTCCTCAGAGTTGGCTCTTGTTTCGCCATCTGACATTATATGTTGTGGTCCTGGAGATGATGATGTTCTGTCGTGTCATCTTGAGCCAGCTATAAGTGCTGCTTCAATGGAGATCAAGTGGTGGAATAAGTCTGATCTGGTCTGTCATTATAAGGATAGACAGATGACCGTGAGCAGAGATTATGAGGGTCGAGTGAGTCTCCCATTGCAGGAGCTACACAATGGAAATGTGTCTTTGACTCTCAGAGATGTCAGAAGGTCACAGGGGCATTTATATTTGTGAGGTCATCCATGGATGTCAAACTAAAGGAATATATTTTTCTCTATATCAACTGTAAGTATTCTGCAGGTTTTTTTCACAGTTAATTTTGTTTCACTTACGTTCGTTAGCATGCATATTTAAATCAGCTAAATTCCTCTGTCCAGCTCAAGACTTCAGACTTGTGGTTCCTACTGGCCCTGTGCACACTGACTCTGAATCAGACATCATCCTACCTGTTCACCTCTCACCTGAAACCAATGCTGTGTCTATGGAAATCAGATGGTTTAAAGGAACCATCTGTATAAGAACGGACAGGAGATGAGAAATAATGACTATAAGAACCGAGTGAGTGTGTCCATCCAGGAGCTGATGAGAGGAAATCTTGCTCTGACTTTGAGAAATGTTCAACAATCTGATTCAGGAGACTACAAATGCAAACTTTTTCATGATCGATGTCAGAAGACAGGAGTAATTCACTTGCAAGTGAGAGGTAAGCTGCAGCTTCTCTGGCTAATTTATGAAATGTATTTGGTGTAAAACGCTTCAGTAGCCTACAGTACGGTTACAACATATTGCAATATCTTTCATGTTGTAATTCCCATTTCTCCGAAATACTTGATATTGACTGGTGGGTTGTGGCATAGAGTGATCAAATATTTAATTTAATGACTGCTAAACCATATATTTGGCTGCTGTCTATATGGCATCATACCAGTACTTTCCTGTCTCTTCTATGTCTCTGGAGTTTCTCTTTTAATTTTCGTTCAAATACAGCTGCTATTAAATTGTAATGAACTCACCTTGATATTTGGTTCATTTCAGATCTTCAAAAGCGTAAGCATACACACAAAAGTAAGCATCTGCCTGATGAACTGACATTATTACAGACTGATGAAATGCCATCTCAAAAAACACTGCATCATGGGGGCAAATATGCAGAGAAGAGTAAATGTAAGTCCGAGATACAATGAGAATGTTTGAGGATGATCAGGGAATACGACTGTGTTACTCAAACTGTAATGGAATTGTAATTATTTATGTATGATTGGAAGAGTCGTAATTTATTTAAATTTGTGATTTATTTATTTTTTTGTCAAAATGATGAAATTTTGTGTTTTCCTGCAGTGGGGGAAAGTAGCACGGACACACAAACTTTGGCACACAAGAGATTGTCAGAGAGATACAAGAGGTTGATGGAAGAGACAAAACAGCTTAGTGAACGGGGGAGTCCAGTACACACTTCTGGTAAATTACATAGTAATGATATACAGATCAGCATCCTCCAGATTATTATAAGGGTCAATATCACTGTAGGGTGCCTTTTGGTGTCCTGTACATAAATAACTCCTTTGCCATGATAACTTAACATAAAAACGACTATGAAAGGGTATGTGTGTTATTATTAGGTTAAGTTTCTATAGTCATAACAAAAGCATTACTTGGCACTTTAGATACATTTTCTAGTTTTTTTTTTTAGTTTTGTGTAAGCATGTTATTTTGCTATGTCCCATGCACCACTCATTCAATTTGAATGAGTAGTAGAATATTGTCAAATCATAAAATTTACAAATTTTGTTCTCCTGTTAATGTTTTGTTAAATAAGAGATTACTCCATTTGTATTGATCATTTGGTAATAAAAACAATATTTTTATTTAATTAAAAAGAAGAGTTTGTCCATATCCCTTGAATGGTTGTCCACCCTGTGGTATTGGGGAATCCGCGCCTTTAAGAAAAGGCCATCCCCTTTAGTGACAACAGATTTTTTTGTCTTTTCAGTGGCAGGAATTTCAACAGCTGAGGTGAATAAGTTGGTGACTTTTAAATTGACAAATTTTCTTCGTCTGAGTTTGCTTACTTGCTTTGCCAAAGCTTAACATGTCCACCCTGTCGGCATAAAATATGCCAGAAGTGATTAGAATACAGTATTTTCAAAATATGTACGTTTAAATATACCAAATTCTCTTCAACAACCAGACTATCTATTCAGCTAGTCAGTTTTTTGTAGTGCTGTCAAACGATTAATCGCATCCAAAATAAAAGTTTTTGTTTACATAATATATGTATGTGTGCTGTGTATATTTATTATGTATATATAAATACACACACATGCATGTATATATTTCAGAAAAATGGGTTTTGTTTATATATTAAACATTTATTTATAATATAAATTATATACATTTAAATATAGATATAATATAGACATACTGTATGTGTGTGTATTTATATACAGTATATATAATAAATATACACAGAACACACACATATGTTATGCAACCAAAAACTTTTATTTTGGATGCGATTAATCGCGATTAATCATTTGACAGCACTAGTTTTTTGTAAGCTAATATGCTAATTGAAGCTCCAAATGTCCACTGTCAGCCACATGACACATATATGATACCTGACAGGGTGGACATAGCATTCATTTGTAGTTAATATTGCTAAAATGTTATCAATGTGATTGAGGATGTAATTATATTATTTATTATTATTATTATATTATTTTTTCAAATTTGAATAAATGTTTCGTTGTCATATTTTGTCATGATTTGTGTGTTCTGCATTATGTGTCCACCCCATCATCTTCATATTTTACAATAATATTTTAAATAATAATTCAATCATATCTTATATAATGCAGTGTGTTCAATAGCTAGGTGTGGGGGCAATAACATGCAAACAAAAAACTGCATCCAAATATCAGTTTTCTCCAAATAAGAAAAAATACATGTGCGAATTGTATGAGTTTCTTTAAAAACACATGGTTTATATAAAATCTTTTATGTATTTATAATTTGAAAGCAAACAAATAACCCTTTTCAGGAAAGGGACGTCATACCTTTTAGAAAATATAATTTGCATCTTAATTTTGCAATGAAAATGTATTTAATAGTAATATCATAGTTTAATAGTAATACATTTTAAAAGTAATAAAAAAAAAAAATAGTAATAGACAATTTATGTCCATGACAGGGTGGACATATCTTATGGTTTATGCTTCGAATAATGGCCCATAATTATCTTTTTTTTTTTTTAAATGTGTGGGTGCTTAGCTAATATGTTTCTATAGTACTTAAGTGTCTACTATTTATGGCATGACATAAAGCCAATGGGAAATTAAAACCATAATTTGAATATTGTGATGGTTGAAAAGCACTCTATGGTGATATTGACCCATAAAACCAGGCTATAAATAAAAAAGTAAATTGGGAAGGTCTAAAACAACATGGCAAAGTTTAGAGATATCCTCTGATTAATTTGGTTTATCTCTTTTCAGTTTTAGGTCCTACAACCAAGACGTAGAAATAGTATGGATGGAGATCGCCCGTTTAGTAAGACACCACTTCAAACGCTCATAAGATTCTTGATTGTTTTACTGTAACAGCAATGAAATGGGAATTACTGTATGTACAATATCTTTGACTGTTTCGTATGCAAATTTGCAAGAGAAGGACATGCTAAATTAAATTTCCTAATGTCTTGTGATTGCCTTCAGTGAGTGACGACACACTGAGAAACCAAAAATAGAGAAGAGAGAAGCCAGAGCCATAGGCGAGTGTATAAGATGCATGCAGTTGCTGTTATGCAAATATTGTTTCTTGTTATAAGAAATTGCAATATTTATTTATATGACAAATATTGTAATTTTCTATAACTTGAGAATAGTTTTTTTTTTTTTTGCATGATGAATACTTTTTAAAACCTGGGTTTTAGTCCGCTGTTGTCCACAGTAAATACAATTAATCCTTAGTATCAGGAAGGAAACGGTGGTGAATCTGTTTTCTTGTTTTATGTTTGTTTAAGGTGAACAGATGACTTATCACACCATTACAGCTGCATTTGTTTTTGTGATTTAGTTCAAAGTCATGCATGCTGTTTCATTGCTTCTGTGTCTGTGTTGCAGTGGGAATAGAGAGTGGTCAGCAAAACACAAGACGAACAAGAGAAGGGAATACTGCCACTGGGTAAGAGTTATCATCCCCAGATTCATCATCACAGGTTCTGCAAAGGCTAAGAACATCAGAATAAGTAACTAAAGTAGGAAAAGTTTGTGCAATAGTAGAACCAATAATGCAAACCCAAAAAAGGATTCAACAGAGTATTGTCACAAGAAAAAAAGACCATCAGAATCACTCACAGCAGGAGATATGATACAAACATGCCAGAAGACAGAGCACAAAGCAGCTTAGAAAGTGAAAAAAAAAATCAAAATTATGTCATTAAACAACGTAGGAGATACGCTACTACTGATTTAACTAAGACTATGTTTTAACTGACCATTTTTGATCCGTTTTTCCTACAATTTAGAATGTGTCATGTTGGAAACATCTGAAATCATTCTTGATTTTTGTGTCTAGAGTGATTAATTTTTTTATGACACCTGATTTAATGATTTCTGTAAGGTCAAAATTATGTCATTAAACAACGTAGGAGATACGCTACTACTGATTTAACTAAGACTGTTTTAACTGACCATTTTTGATCCGTTTTTCCTACAATTTAGAATGTGTCATGTTGGAAACATCTGGAATCATTCTTGATTTTTGTGTCTAGAGTGATTAATTTTTTTATGACACCTGATTTAATGATTTCTGTAAGGGGGCTTATTCCAAAGAATGGGCTACAGCACCTTTCAACTTTTGTTCCGATTGAATGTAACGTGACATTTAATTTCATAATGTTGTTAGAACATTTAATCCATAATTTTAAATGTTTTTTTAAACTCGAGGTCAACTTATGTTTTAAGTTAAAACATTAACTATATATAATACCTATTCAATGTACACAATGTATTGAAAGATTGAGAATGTTTAATGAATCACAACACATTTCTGTTAATATCTCAGGGCCCTTTTAAAGGGATAATGCAACCAACAACAAAAAAAGAATTTAACCTCATGTTCCAAACCTGTATGAGTTTGAACACAAAATAAGAGATTTTGAAGAATGTTGGTAATGGAACATTCTTATGGAAACAAAATACCATGGAAGTCAATGGCAACTCTTTGTTTGTGTTTGCTCATCTCAGTGGATTAACAAGAAGACCAAATGTGCTCTCAGGGTTGAAAGCATTAATTTTATCATCTGTTTTCAACTTTGTTCTGTTATCTTGACCCAAGATTGTGTACCCTTGATAAAGCTAATTTAGGTAGCACTTTATTGTAACTTTTAATTAAAAGGTATTACAAACATAAACATATTTATAGAATGCTATATATATATGTAGAATTTATAGAAACTACTGTGTATCATTTTTCACATTTTCAAACATGATCAAAATCGAATGTTTGATACAGTCATTGCGGTGTATTAGTGTTTGTTTCATTAAATCTCCCATTAAGACAAATGTTTTCAAAACTGAAATGCATTTTGTAATTCATCAAATGCATATGGCTAATAAATTTCCCGTGTGAATACTGCATATATGTCACTGCTCTGGTTGTGCACTGGAGTGAATCCCGATTCTTCAGCGATCTCCTTCACTCTGTCAGCAAAACCTGACACTTGCTCTTTTGAAAGGTCCAGCAGCTATCTGAACAAGAAAAACGGAAATCATCAGCACAAATGTAAGTCATTAGTGGCAATGTTTGTATTTTTTGTCTGTGTGATGATGGACTCACTTTGCTAACTCTATTGCCAGAGCAGCATCAGGCGCCGTGATCTCTCAGAGAAGAATCCAGCTGATGAACCATACTGAGAAAACACAGAGAGTGTGTTATCAGCAGGTATTTTATGTTGTTCACTTGACACACAAACTCAAATCCTCTGTTTATGAATGAGCTTCACCTGGCTGAACAGAAGATGGTGTTGAATAAATTCCTGTATTTGTTTTTGAGAGGAAGTTTGCTGAGCGAGTCTGGAGACAGAAATGTCACTTTCACTCCACTCACATTCATCAAATCTGCAAAAACACAAAGAAACAGAGAGCAGATGTATGGGAAAACTATCCTAAAACTATTTTGCAGCTTTTAATTGCTTGCAGAATTTCAGTGTCAATAAAAGTACATTAACTAATGTTTTGGCATAATATGATGTTACCAAGCTCTTGTGTCTGTTGTTCTGGATGTTGCTCAGGTTCAGTGTGAGTTTGAGAAGCAGGTGGATTATTCTGTATCTTCTCTCCTGTTATGATACTGTCTGTGGATTGACAACAGGAACTTGAAGGATTTGGATCATCTTCATTCAGTAAAGAGCTCCATCTAGTGGCAAGACATTCAAACAACGCTAGGATGTTCACTTCTGAAATCTCCTGAGCTGTCTGAGATAGAAAGATGGACAGAGAAAGGTAACTAATGATTTAAATGCTATTGCAATGCATTATATAACATACAACACATTAAAAGCTATAAATATGAGTTAGAAATGTGATCTTAAACGATGTAGGTTTTGGTTTGAATTTAGAGGTTAATTAA
Organism: Sinocyclocheilus grahami; assembly: GCF_001515645.1. Classification (NCBI taxonomy): domain Eukaryota; kingdom Metazoa; phylum Chordata; class Actinopteri; order Cypriniformes; family Cyprinidae; genus Sinocyclocheilus; species Sinocyclocheilus grahami. The sequence continues at coordinate 620,774 of NW_015505198.1, read as the reverse complement.
CTAATTTACAAACCCAATTCCATTACAAATTGTGAGTAAAAAAGGAATGGAATAATTTACAAATCTCATAAACTTATATTTTATTCACAATAGTATATAGATAACATATCAAATGTTGAAAGTGAGACATTTTGAAATGTCATGCCAAATATTGGCTCATTTTGGATTTCATGAGAGCTACACATTCCAAAAAAGTTGGGACAGGTAGCAATAAGAGGCCGGAAAAGTTAAATGTACATATAAGGAACAGCTGGAGGACCAATTTGCAACTTATTAGGTCAATTGGCAACATGATTGGGTATAAAAAGAGCCTTCACATGTTGATTGTTCTGTTTCTTCAGCAGGTCTTTGTTTTCTGTCTCTGTTCTGAAGGACAGATACGGAGTGGAGACGATATCACCCCAATATCCTCTAACAGTACACACACACACACACACACACACACAGTTGAATGAGAGTGAATCATGGACCTCACAAAACCAACTATTATAATAAACAGTCAAAATACTCACATGATTGAACACTCGTGTGGAAAGCAGACTCTGATTGGCTGTTTGGTAGAGCTCCTACCTCATCTCAAACGCCACACCGCTTTCCCTCCATTTCACATACTGATGTTTGCTAATGACACCACACTGAGCGAGAGAAAGCACAGGATTTTGTTGAATAGAAATTAAAAAGGGTTATTATCATTAACTAATTTGTTTAATTAAAAAAAAAAAGTTTAAAAAACAAACTGAAAGCTGAATTTAACTGTTGAATAACATAGAATAAATATTTAATATTTAAATAATATTCATTTTTCAGTTTAACTCGAAGTGCTAAAATAACAAACTACATGGACATATTTCAATTTATAACTAATAAAAATGACAAAAACACAACAAAATTAAAACTTTAAAAATTGAAGTGAAAACATAAAATATAAAAGTGAAAGCTAATTCAAAATAATAACCATAATAGTATATTAAAGGGGTGGTTGATTGCGATTTCACTTTTTTAACGTTTGTTAGTGTATAATGTTACTGTTTGTGCATAAACAATATCTGCAAAGTTGCGAAGCTGAAAATTCAATGCAAACGGAGATATAGTCTTTTAAAATTCTGGCGGTTTAATGCCTACAAAAACGGCTGGTAGGGACTACAACGAGTTACTTCCCGGGTTTGTGACATCACAAACCCAGATAAACCCCGCCCTCGGGAAAAGGCAGCAAAGGGGGCGATGGCTGCTTTAGAGAAGAGGAAGCGAAAACTAGAGGTGCACGTAAAAATCTATTCATAAATGAATCGCGATTCTGTCTTTTAACGATACTAATGGATTCACAAGTTTCAAAATTAATGTTCTAAAGCAGCGGTTCTTAATACTGTTCCTCGCGTCGCCAGCTCGGCATCTCTCTCTCATTCAGATCATCAGCTCAGCTCTGTTCCATTTATACACTTATTTTCACATAGCTATGAGAAGCGTTAAACATGGACGCGCGTGCAGTACTGTACTAAAGCTTTAATCAGGATAAAACCATATATTAAAAGCTAACATAAGCAGTAGCATTTACAACAGTATCTAAAAGTATGAGACAACAACAAAAAACTCAGGCCTACCATTAAAAGCTGTGCTTGCACAGGTTCTGCACGATCCTCTTCAATAATATCCTCTGCTTCTCAATCTGGCTCAAACTGATAAGCGATATTAACGATGCAGTTGTTTACAGTACAACCGGAGCACATGCTGCCGAGTTGAGGAGTGGGACGTTTAGACGCGCACTAGAGGCGGTTTAGCCAATCACAACACACTGGGCTAGCTAACCAATCAGAGCCCATCGCCTATTTCTGAGGGAGGGGCTTCTTAAAAGAAGGAAATTATTTTTCAGAGAAATTTCTCGGAGAAGGGACAGAGAGGTGTGGAATAAAGGTAAATTATGTGAAAAATAATGCTTTTTTTTTTTACGAAGCATTAACACATGTTAGACTGCACCCCATAAACACAATCAAGCCTAGAAAAAAAACAGTGAACCACCCCTTTAAAATAACATACATGGAAATATAGAATGAGCGTCTGCTATTATTAGCTAATATGTAAATTAGATGTTAGTAATTCAAAAACTGCCTAAACACTCACATTTGTAACAATATATTATAAGTCTATTAGCTGAAATAAGTCTATTTGCTAAATGCATGTGTAACACACAGTAAAATAAGTTTCATTGCACTGCTCTGATCGTCTGTCAGGAGTAAAGATGCATAATAATGTCAGATGTGGTACATACGCCGCTCTGGTGCAGTTTCATTGTGAGATCCCAGTCGAAACAGCCATGTCGAGAGTCGTAGCGAGTCCCCAGGTGCTGCTGAACACGGGCGTCCCAGACCTTACGAACACTCGCTGGTACTGACGGCGGCCCTTCCCACTGTTTAAAGATCCGGACCATCTCATCTCTCTCCTTAAACTATGATAAAACAAAACAGAGGAGTGGATACTACTGAGCTGAATTTGATTATGACATGCCGTATAAATGCAAATATATCAGATTAATGTATGCTGGACCTTCAGAAGACTTGTATCAAGGCAAGGATGGCTGTGCGAGTCAGAGGACAGAGTGTTTGTGACGGACAGAGAGAGATGAGCTGCAGCGTGTCTTAAAGTCTCTTCCGTCTCTTTGCGAATTTCAGAGTTTCCGAACACCTCCAGAAACACCTCTGTCTTTTCTGGGAAAATACAACACAAATAAAACCCAAATCGATGTTACCCGAGTATTCAAACATGAATGCAATATGTGACACTTATAGTGTATACAAAAACTAAAACAGAAGGTTTTTGTATTTGCTGGAGATTTTTTATTGCATTATTTTCTATATTTCCCTGTGAAACAATAGGAAAGGTCTAAATTTCCAAATAAAATATTTATTATTATTTGTAATATGCCATGTGTGCGTGCGTGCGTGTGTGTGTGTCTATATATATACAGTGGGTACGGAAAGTATTCAGACCCCCTTAAATTTTTCACTCTTTGTTATATTGCAGCCATTTGCTAAAATCATTTAAGTAATTTTTTTCCCTCATTAATGTACACACAGCACCCCATATTGACAGAAAAACACAGAATTGTTGACATTTTTGCAGATTTATTAAAAAAGAAAAACTGAAATATCACATGGTCCTAAGTATTCAGACCCTTTGCTCAGTATTTAGTAGAAGCACTTTAATCTGATTTAACCTGAGTTTAGGAGGTTTAGGGGAAGTCGTGGCCTAATGGTTAGAGAGTCGGACTCATAATGCTGGTCCGAATCCCCACCAGGTCACACATCCTGCTCCCTCAACAGTCTGACCGGAGCTCATTCTTCAGAAATTGTTTTTACAGAAATTGTAAATTATCATAGTGCCTGAGTGCGACTATCAAATAATCTAATCTAAAAAATTATTTTCCTATTTTTTGTTTTGTGAGCGGGTTCGGGTCCAAAACTTCGACGAGTAGCCTACCTCGGACACGGGTCGGGTTCGGTATTGCCTCGGGTAATTTAAAATAAACATGCTTTTTCTAAATGGACCCAATTAGACCCGAATTCTTTTAAACTATCCCGAATGCTTAGGTTAGCCTACTTTCACTTTTGTGTTAAAGGGGTCATATGATGCGATTTCAATTTTTCCTTTCTCTTTGGCGTGTTACAAGCTCTTGGTGCATAAAGAAGATCTGTAAAGTTGCAAAGACTAAAGTCTCAAATCCAAAGAGATATTCTTTATAAAAGTTCAGAGTCAGCCACGCCTACCTAAAACGGCTCGTTCTAACACGCCCCCACATGTCTACCTCACTATGTGGGAAGATTTGCATGATGCCGCCCAAATGTTCACACAAAGAAAGAATGCGTAACTTTTATTCTCGCTGTAGTATTGTCACTGACTAGCTGCGCCAAACCACGTTCATATTCGTGCGATTTTTGGCGCAGCTAGTCAGTGAACAACGGCTCTGTGTAGTTAATGCTGCTCAATGTGAAAGCCCGCAGGTGATGGAGATTTACCGCTGATTACAGAACCGGCTTTCTGACAAGATGCGC
>NW_015505198.1:591432-615099 GCF_001515645.1 Sinocyclocheilus grahami | reverse complement strand
TTTTTTTGTTCTTTTTGGAGATTATGGGATATAATTTTAAAATATGTCATATATGAAGTACATACTGTGTAGACTCGTGTTCTCAGGGGTCAGGAGTGATAAATAAAGTAGTAATAGCTGTCTGGCAACCACCTCCATGCTGTTCTCAATCACCCAAACCTGCAACAAGCCACACCTCTCATTATTAACACAGTATGTTCAACACAGCTGATTTAGAACACTGTAATATGTGATTAAACTCAATTCACTCAATTCTGTATGTAAAAGAATTACATGTAACGTGTGAGTGTCCGTCAGTCCTGTGATGGTCTTCAGGATGTGTCTGGGATCTGCACTGCCCACTAGCAAAATATTCAGTTCTCCATGTGGCCTCACTCTGAGTGTGTCTGTAAGTACATAACAATGAGAATTCAAATATACAAAAAAAGGGAAATTTTATAATGTTTTTATATGTATTTGTTGGTTTACTATGATTAGTCATTTCTTCTGTTCTTTCTGTGGTTTGTTAGTGTTTAATCTGATTTAACCTGAGTTTAGGAGGTCTTGTGCTGGTCCGAATCCCCACCAGGTCACACATCCTGCTCCCTCAACAGTCTGACCGGAGCTCATTCTTCAGAAATTGTTTTTACAGAAATTGTAAATTATCATAGTGTCTGAGTGCGACTATCAAATAATCTAATCTAAAAAATTATTTTCCTATTTTTTGTTTTGTGAGCGGGTTCGGGTCCAAAACTTCGACGAGTAGCCTACCTCGGACACGGGTCGGGTTCGGTATTGCCTCGGGTAATTTAAAATAAACATGCTTTTTCTAAATGGACCCAATTAGACCCGAATTCTTTTAAACTATCCCGAATGCTTAGGTTAGCCTACTTTCACTTTTGTGTTAAAGGGGTCATATGATGCGATTTCAATTTTTCCTTTCTCTTTGGCGTGTTACAAGCTCTTGGTGCATAAAGAAGATCTGTAAAGTTGCAAAGACTAAAGTCTCAAATCCAAAGAGATATTCTTTATAAAAGTTCAGAGTCAGCCACGCCTACCTAAAACGGCTCGTTCTAACACGCCCCCACATGTCTACCTCACTATGTGGGAAGATTTGCATGATGCCGCCCAAATGTTCACACAAAGAAAGAATGCGTAACTTTTATTCTCGCTGTAGTATTGTCACTGACTAGCTGCGCCAAACCACGTTCATATTCGTGCGATTTTTGGCGTTCCAAAAGCGGACGATATCTGCTTCGTCATGCCTGGAGCTGATCCGTGCTGGTCCTCACGCTAGCCCCCGGCCTCTGCTCACTGCAAGGATGGCTGTGCGAGTCAGAGGACAGAGTGTTTGTGACGGACTAGATGTGTGCAGCACATTTGATGGAGGACAGTTTCCTGATCCTGGTAGAGTAGAATACAATGCCGGCTGTTCTGACTCACAGACTGCAAGTACGTTTTTTATATTTAAAGAGTTTTTATATTTTATATATTTAAAGAGAGTAGCGCTTTGTCATTTCTCCGATCACAAATGCAGACATGGTTTTATGTTTACGCGGCGCGATGCAACGCGTAAAAAGACAGTATAAGTCATTATAATCCTAATTATGTCCCCACTGGATGCAACGAATGCCTCGTTTATAATGGGTTTTCATGTTTTTGAATCATGATCCTGACAGGGCATCATCACAATATGGTGAGGGGCGTAACATTTCCGTCTCACGCTTGAGGTATTCGGCCAATCATAACGCACTGGATAGCTGGCCAATCACAGCACACCTCGCTTTTCAGAACGATGAGCTTTGGGTTTGAGACTTTAGTCTTTGCAACTTTACAGATCTTCTTTATGCACCAAGAGCTTGTAACACTCCAAAGAGAAAGGAAAAATTGAAATCGCATCATATGACCCCTTTAAATGAAAAATAAATACACAATACTAAAAGAATAGTTTAATATTAAATTACTGCTTAACTCACTTGTCTGTGCAGCGAATATGAATGTATATGAAGAATATGCTGTAACTTTTCAATTTTTATGATGATAAATCACAGTACAGTGCATGTTGACAATTTTCTGCACTCCTTAATGTTTCTATATTTGTGCGATCTGTACGTTATGTGCAAGCTTGTGTGTTGTGTGCATCCGTGCAGTGCAGCAGCACTTTAGTTTAGAGCGGAGATTAGCTACGAGAACTCACCCAACCAATTTTGAGTATCCACATACTACAAACAAACATGCTTGAGATATAACCTCCAGCACTTGTCCATCGCCATTATTAAGCAATCTGTTATAGTGCTTAGCTAATGTTTTTAACTGTATTTGTGTGCGTGGTGAGATTAGTTGAATGTTTCTATATTTGTGCGATCTGTACGTTATGTGCAAGCTTGTGTGTTGTGTACATCCGTGCAGTGCAGCAGCACTTTAGTTTAGAGCGGAGATTAGCTACGAGAACTCACCCAACCAATTTTGAGTATCCACATACTACAAACAAACATGCTTGAGATATAACCTCCAGCACTTGTCCATCGCCATTATTAAGCAATCTGTTATACTGCTTAGCTAATGTTTTTAACTGTATTTGTGTGCGTGGTGAGATTAGTTTTCGCTGTGCTGTTAGTTCAGTGGCACTAGCAAACACATCCTCCCTGCGCTGTTGAGTTGGTCACGCAGCTCAGTCCATTGAGCCATGCCATTGACAGGTCAGCGAGGTGCAAGATCTGTAAAATTGCGCTGTTTCGTCCCACTTTCGGTGTGTTTGGAACACCGGTCAGTCATGTTGCTTCTACTGGCTGTTTTTGCTATACGTAGGTATGCAAAGCAGAGATATGCATGCTACACCCTCTTCTGAAGACAGGGTGGAAATATTCATCTAATTTGCATTTAAAGTGATACACACCAAAACAGCTCTTTTTTAAGACATTTTCCAGATGTTATAATAAATCAAAGGTCATTTGAGCTGAAACTTCATAGACACATTCTGGGGACACCCAAGACCAGTATTACATCTTGTAAAAAGGGGCATAATATGTGCCCTTTAAAATAAATGTCACTTGTTTTAATATTTTGATATTTAATGCAAAGACATGTATGCATTTTACAAGTGTGGCTTTGGTGTCCAAATACATTTTGGGTCCACAACTTCTGTGACACATTTAAAAATCATCTTGATATTTGGTTCATTTTAGAGATTCAGATGAGTGCTGATGTTAGATTGGTACATCTCCGCAACGTGCTAAGAAAAGTACAGGATGACATTATGCAACAGAAAGTACATCAATTAACGGGAACCTTAAAGTTGCTTCAAGAAACACTCAATCAAGATGAAATGAGAAATAATGCCTTTAAGTATGAGAGACAATGAGATTATTACAAGATTATTATTACAGATTATTACAAAACCTGGCTATATATAATGTAAATTGCATTTTTTTTCTCTCCCTCTCGCTCTCATTTACTTATTTAATCATTTAAATTTAGGTTCTACATCTAGACATTCAAATATCAAAAAAATATAAAAAATTCCTCCCCTCAGAAAAATACTGTGTCACTGTAAATGTGTGTGTGTGTGTTTCTAATCTGAAAATTTGCAGATGATCAAAGAATACTACAATATAACTGAATGCTAGTTTTCATGTAAAGTTTAAAAAGCAACAAAATAAATCTCTAGTTTAACAGCAATTGAATGTATCTCTTACAGTTTGATGCGCTTATAACGTATTCTGCTGGTAATGTACATATTGAAATTGGCTTTAACACATCTGTTCACCTTCATTGTGTGTGTCTGGTACATGCAATCACAAGATATCAACAAAATTGTTATTTAAAACGTTTTTTTTAAGTCATTTATTTTAACAGATTACAAATATACAACAAAAATTAAATTAACACCTCAATAGCTCTTCCCACTATAGAGAAAATAAAGATTTTTATTTTAGTCTGTGCACTAGAAAGCAGATTCTGTGTGTTTTGTTAGTCATAATCTCTCATTGTCCACAGTAAAGACAAATAGTGCCGATTTGCTTGGATTTTTCCTGTCCATTGGAGATAGAGGACTGACTTACGCTAACATTGTAGCTGCTTTTGTTTTGTGATTTGGTTAGTTCAATGTCATGCACGCCCTGTTTCTTTGCTTGTGTGTCAATATTGCAGTGGCTAGACACGATTGTGGTCAAAACGGAAGACAAACAAGTGAAGGAAATACTGCCACTCAGCAAGAGTTGTCCCGGCCAATTATACAAACACAGAATCTACTAAGAGATATAACAGGACAGTCAATCATTTTACCTGCAAGTTCTATGACACATGGACAGGAGAACCCTGGAACAATAATACAAAGTACTGACACAGAGCAAGAGAGATCCTCCCTAGCTGTACAATCACAGGTTCAAGAAAGAGAAAGACCATCAGAATCAGTCATATCACTAGCAGGAGAATCCACACGAACAACAGAGAGGCCAGAAGGCAAAGGACACGAAAATATAGAGAAAAATTGCAGAATTATGTAGCCTAATTATTAAACACAAAGTAGAAGATATACAGGTATTAGTATATTGAGGGTTAAGATGATTAATCATAATATATTTTGTATATTTAACTGCATATTTGATGTATGTGTCATGTTGGAGTGGAATATAATAGGCTAAATCACATTTTTTTGTAAAATCCCCAAAAACACTCTAATTCCAAAACCCCGCCCTCCAAAACATCCAAAAGCAATTTCTGTTGTATTCAGAAACCTAAGGCCCTTTTATAATAAACACTGCAATATTCATTAAAAATAAGAACTTTCAACTTTGATTTCATGATGATATTTGATTGCATGATGACATCAACTAATGTTCATACTTCACTCAAATTGTATGCATATATCATTGTTAGGCTATCATTTAAAAAGTAGTCGATTATTAATAAATTATCAATATGTATGTATATCCGTTCGCGCGCGCCACGTCCCAATCACCTCCCGAACTCGCGTGAGTCCTCCCATCGCCCACGCGTGACATCTGAAAGAAAAAATAATAATAAAAGAAATTAATAAATAAATGAGCAAGGGGCAGTTCCACTAGGAGCCGTGAGTGTGTGTGCGCGCGTGAATGTGTGTGTGGCGTCTGTCTGAAACATGAACCGCTTGCGTTAGACATCAGGAGGGCGATTTAAAACGGGGGAAATATCACATCAACACCACCATCCTCCTCCTCCTCCTCTTCATCCTCCTTCGCTTCCGCGCGAAAAACCAGCCAAATTAAATTAGGGTGGTGAAATTATTTGTGCGAGCTGCCTATGAAGGGGAGGAAGGTGTGACACACACACTACAGAGTGTGTGTTGTGCTTTGCATTCGTGTTAATGCTCTTATTTACTACTCTCTTAATTACCAGCCGTGGACAACTGGAGCGTACATGTCGTGATCTGAGAGAAGCATCTTATGGATTAACATATGATCTGAACTCAACCCAGGTCAAGTGAGTATCATGCTTAGTATAGTGTCTGTATATTGTGTGTGATGATGTCTGTTGCATGCAATTTTCTGTTACTGGATTTAAATAAACTCTATGTATCATGCTTCCAGTGTTTAATGGTTGAGTTCTGGTAAACTAGGGCGTGCATTTCTTTCACAACATTCAACAAGTATTGTTTTGTGATGCTTTAATGCTGGTGCGTTCATGGTGACATGCATCACCAGTGTTCATGTGGAATAACACAAGCAGCATTCATGCACGATGTCAGGTGTGTGAAATGACAGGCAGAACACACTACATACATGTCCACATGTTTTGCACGGTCTGTTTGTGCGTCTATCCACACAGGGCCGGATTTATGCGGATGCAAAGGTGGAATATGGATAATTTTCACCTATTGGCCCTAGTGTAAGGCAGTCACCATGGATAACTAGTGCCATCTCTTTCCTGCAGGGATGAGTAATCAGGGAGAGACGCAGCCAGAGAAACATTCAACTGAGCAGTGCTTGTGTGAACTCGTGAAATAAAAGCATTGAAGAAGCCTGAAATGGGAGGCTTCAGGTTTTATTAATATACGCCATAAATAATTAAAGAGCCCTCCATGGATGTTGAACTCTGTGACCAGTGATCTGGTGTGATTGCTGTAGACATCGAAAAGCTGCTCGATAATTGAAAGAGCCGACACATGCTATGTTGATTTAAATTCATAGTTATCTAAAATCCATCCTTATTCCTCAAAGTTAGACAAAAGCAGCACTTGCTCTTGAATAAAATCCCACATTGAGCTAACAGGAACACGTGTTAGATATATTAGAATGTGTTAGTTTTAGTAATACTTTTCTACTTTAGGTTGATGTGCTTGTTTTATGATAGGTAGGCTACAGTTTGAGATGTTAGAATTACATTTGACTGAATTAAAATAGGTTAATCATGGCTTGATGTGACTGATGCGGCTTAAGTATTTAAATATTATTCCCTATTTTCTCCCACTTTTTGTAAATAAACGTTTTTTTTAAAGAGTCTCTTATACTCGCTAAGAATGCATTTTTTTTAATCAAACATACAGTAAAATTGTGAAATGTTATTACAATTTAAAATGCCTGTTTTCTATTGTAATAGATTGTAAAATGTAATTTATTCCTGTGATGCGCAGCTGAATTTTCAGCATCACTACTCCAGTCTTCAGTGTCACATGATCCTTCAGAAATCATTCTGATATGCTGATTTGCTGATCAAGAAACATTTATTATGTTTAAAATTGATTTATTATGAAAACCGTTGTGCTGCTTCATATTTTTTGGAAAACTTAATAAATTTTTTCAAGATCCTTTGAATAATAAAATGTTCAATAGAACATTTATTTGAAAATGAAATACTTTGTAACATTATAAAGGACTTTACTGTCATTTGTGATCAGTTTAAATGCATCCTTGCTAATTTTTTGTTTTAAATCTTACTGACCCCATTTTTCCTTTTTTTTTTATTATCAGATACAATTCAGTACTTTTCTCTTTTCTTCCTCTGGTTTCATATCATATTATTAGCACAAAACTATTTTCCCGTTTCATTTCCCCCATCTTTTTGCTGTAGTTATATTTTTAATGTTTTTTTTTTTAAAGCAACATATCAGAACTATATACTTATTAGTGCAATATTTTTCATTGGTACTTGATTTTAGTACTTGAAGAGGTAAGGGGATTGTTATTATTTTGCTTCTGAATTCTAACTATGACCTTATGTTATTGGTAGCCTTGAGGTTAATAGTATATTAAATAGAAAACTTTTAAAAGTTGATTGTTGGATTCCGAACACATCCTGATCCTCAGCTATCAGAATCGGGTGCTGTTTTTAGCTAGGTTTTTTATTTAGAAGCATTTAATCCACATTAAAACTTTGTTGGATGTTCCTTATCTCCTAAGTTTCTATTGTAGCATGCTTCCAGTAGTTAAAGAACCTTGTCCCGGACTCAGTTAAACAGCTGTAGTTTCAATATTTCAGGTCTTGTGAAGTTGTGAAGGGTCTGTTGAGTATCACATGATGATGTCACTGTGCTCATCTCGGTGTTATTAACACTAATAGTTTCTCGGTCTCTCTCTTCAGACGCTCTTTGCTGTTAAACTTGAGAAAGAGCTGAGCTCTCAGACGCAGAGGTGAGGAAGGGGTTAAGCTCGCTGTAAGATGATACACGTCCCTCATTTAGCAACTTTGACCTCTCACTCAATTCATATTTCTCGTAATCCCTTACATTTCTCAGTTTTACAGAGGCTTAGATTTCTGCTTTATACACAGCGTCTGTTTTCCACTGATGGACAGAGGTATCAAACATCAAATACTATGGTTGGAGTTGCAGCAACTTTTGTAAATTATTTCTTCTCTAAAAAGGGATCAAATTTGAATTGAAAACATTTTCAAATTAAATTAGTAGCAAAAATTTGAACGCTTAATAAAAATTTAAAAAAATGTTACGTATTATATCCTCTCCCAATCACATAAAATATTTAATTTAGATTTTTGAAAATTATTTTACATTAAAATTTTTGTTACTTTGTATTTTTATGATTATTCTTCTTCTCTCAACCACAAAATATTTAAATTCACTTGATTACCAGAGCATATTTAGTTTCTTTTTTATTATTTTGCATTAATTTTTTTTGCTGCTTTGTTTATTTAGGATTATTATTCCTCTATCAACCACATAAAATATTTAAATTCACTTTTTATGATTACCAGAGCATATTTAGTTTCTTTTTTATTATTTTGCATTAATTTTTTTTGCTGCTTTGTTTATTTAGGATTATTATTCCTCTATCAACCACATAAAATATTTAAATTCACTTTTTATGATTACCAGAGCATATTTCGATTTTTTTTCTTACTTTTTCTTTTTTTATTTTACATTAAAATTTTTGCTACTTTGTGTTTATTTAGGATTATTATGTTGTGGCCTAATGGTTAAAGAGTCGGACTCATAACCCAAAGGTTGCGGGTTCGAGTCTTGTACCGGCAGGAATTGTAGGTGTGGGGAGTGAATGTACAGCGCTCTCTCCCACCTTCAATACCATGACTGAGGTGCCCTTGAGCAAGACACCGAAAATGGCTGCCCACTGCTCCGGGTGTGTGTTCACGGCTGTGTGTGTGTTTTCACTGCTGTGTGTGTGTGCACTTTGGATGGGATAAATGCAGAGCACTAATTCTGAGTATGGGTCACCATATGTCACGTCACTTCACTTCACTTATGTCTCTATCAACCACAACATATTTAAACAACAAACTAATTTTTTGCTACTTTGTGTTGATTTAGAATGATTATTTCTTTTTCAACCACACAAAATAATTAAATTAACTTTCTAACTTAAAGGAACACTCCACTATTTTTGAAAATAGGCTCATTTTCCAACTCGCCTAGAGTTAAACAGTTGAGTTTTACCGTTTTCGAATCCATTCAGCCGATCTCCGGGTCTGGCGGTAGCACTTTTAGAATTATTAGCGCCTGAAAATAGTCTAACTTCCACCAACATACCAACGTGACCACCTGCTTGCACAGGGAGCGTGTTGGGGACTATTTTCAGGCACTGCATAATATCATTGCGCCTGCTGCACCCGTGGTCCGGCAGTAAAGTTCCTTGATTATTACGCCGGAATGAGAGTATAGTTTCTAGCCATATCGGCCTAGAAAATCGAAACTTTTCATTTTCCGTCGGTCTTAGTACACGATGTAACTACAGAAGAGTCCAGTTTTAAATAGGAAAAATATAGAAACTCTTTGGTCATTTTTGAGCGAGATGCTAATGGTCTAATCAGATTCAATGATCTATGCTAAGCTACAGCTAAAAGTGCTACCGCCAGACCCGGAGATCGGCTGAATGGATTCGAAAACGGTAAAACTCAACTGTTTAACTCTAGGGGAGTTGGAAAATGAGCCTATTTTCAAAAATAGTGGAGTGTTCCTTTAACTTTAACTTATGATTACCAAAGCATATTGGATATTTTTGCCTTTTATAAATGATTTTATATCAAAATTTTTGCTATTTTGTGTTTTTAAAATTTTTTTTTAGGATTTCTATTCTTCTCTCAACCACACTAAATGTTTAAATTTTTTGTATTTACTATAATTCGATTTTTTTTCTTTTTTTGATTATTTTAAAATGTAATCTATTAATAATTCATATAAAGTTTATATCTTACTTAGAATTATTGCATTGTCTTTGTTTCCTAGGAATTAAATATGTAAATCCGTGGCTTCTTGGATTTTCCATTTTTATTCCATTTTAGATATTTTCCTGCATTCTTTTATTTTCCATTTGACCCTTTCCTGACCAGAGGCTTTTTATTTTCTTGGTCCTCTATTTTAAAAGCATTATTTCTAGTCCAGTATCTGTAATATCTCACGCACAGGTTAATGTGCAGCACAAATTTCCAAAAAGAGGAAGGCTCTTTGCTGGCAGCCAATGGCGCAGTAGCGCGCTCTTTTGTTTGGAGTATAATGAGCTGCTATTTGTGCTCACAGGTAGCTCAGAATGATAGTTTGCCCTTAAGGAAGGAAACGCTTTTCTACACAGCTGCTGAAACAGACAATATGGAGTCTGCTTTCCACTGCAGAGTCTGTAGCGCTGAATGAAAAAGTGAGACGCACACACACACACAATCACAGAGTCTGAGATGTGTTCACAGCTGCAGAAATAGACACAGCACCAGTTCATCACGTGACGCTTTTGTCTGTCCAAGAGGATTTTTATATAATGCAGTGCGTTTTATTGTTGAAGTATTTTGGTATCAATAAATACCCTGTGCATGCAAGAGATAAGACCTCTAGCTGGAAGGAAAAAGATCCTTTTATTGCTCTCCCTCTTTCTCTGTCTGCCCATTCATGCTATATTTCTTTCTGCATCAGTGGATCTGATGTTTTGACCTTTGAAGGAGGGAGAGAGCGAGAGGAAGATGTGGGCCGGCATGTGTTTTTGATGAATGTCTCGATAGAATGGTTGAAATTGTTGGCGCACAGATCAGATGTGTTTGGAGAGGGACGCGTGCGGTGTGAGATGCGGGACAGTGTGTGTGTGTGTGTGTGTGTGTGTCACTGCAAAGGGGAGGCGACTGCAGCACTCTGCATCGCTGCACTTCCCCTCATGGCCTGACGGAGCTCCACTGCACCAGACAGAGACATGAGAGCGGCTGCCAGGCTTTTAGAGATGGGGAAGAGATCAGGAACTGTGTGGTGGTGGGATACATATCATGCAAACTTCGCATTCGCTTTATCTCTTTCTATTCTTTCTTTTTTATGACCTCTGCTTTTTTGTCCTTCATGTATTGTTTTGACAAAGAAAAACATCTTAATCCAGCCTAAACTGGTTTGTTGGTCTCCCAGCCTGGTCTGGCTCATCTTTTGGATGGTTTTAACAAGGTTTTGGACACATTTAGCTGGTCAGGCTTGGGAAACCAACTGAAACCAGCTAAGACCAGCTGCTTTAAAGGGATAGTCCACTCAAAAATAAATGTCCTTTAATAATTTACTCACCCTTATGTCATTCCAAACCTGTATGAATGTCTTTTTTTCTGTGGAATTTTAAAGATATGTTGGTAATCAAACAGTTTCGGTTCTTATTGTTTTACATTGTATGGACAAAAAACAATGGAAGTCAATGGAAACTGTTTGGTTAACAACATTCTTAAAAATGTCTTTTATGAAATTCATACAGGTTTATGACAACATGTATTTTCATTTTTGGGTGTACTATCTATTTAGGCTGTTTATTTTTCAGCATTTTTCCTGAATTCTGCCTTTTCTGTGATATTTTTTAAGGCTTATGTTACATTTGTATTTATTTTTTCATTTTTATGTTTTAAATTAAATAATTCTAACTTTACATTTTGATTGGATGACCTGTGTGCTAATTAACTGTATTACTTAAAATATAAAATTAACTTAACTTAAAATATAAAAAATATAAAATTTTAACTGTAAAAACTTGCTAAAGCAACATTCCTCATTTCACTTCAGTTTAAGTTGATGTACTAATATAAACAAAACATAATAAAACCTATATATTCATTATTATAAAATGAACCCAATATACTGAAACCATACAAGCATAATTATATTTTCATTATTAAAAATAAGAAAAAATAAACAATGAAATTACTGAAATTTTAACAAAAATTTAAATGAAAACAAAATATTAAAATAAAATCTAATTCAAAAATAGTATATCAGTGATACTACATTTTTTATTTACCTGTGTATTTTTATCATATTACTCTTGCCACTGCTTTGTAAAAGCCATTCAAGGCTGTGTGTTACAGTGTTTTAAAGTTAAAGGCACAATATGTTTAATTGAATTGAATATGTAAGATTTTCGTAATAAAATATCCAAAAACAACTCTCACAGTGTGATATATTTCAGTTCTGTATTTATGGTATCCCAAAAGTTCCCAAGGATTTGTAAATCCAGAGAAATTCCCATTTTAAATAATGCCTCGTCCCTGGTCATTAAACTAAATCTATTACGGCTGTCGCGAATAAAATGAAAATGAAATGCAAAAAAAGTGTTGACCGCAGCATTAAATTTAGATCCGCCCAATGTTGTGCCATGATTTTTAGCGCATTATAACCAATCACACATGAGACGGTTGAGTTTATGAATGCAATGGCCAATCAGAGGCCTTCAGAGAAGTTTTTGATTCACTGCACGCACTTGCTGACTGAATTCATCTCTCACGCGAATTCTCTCATCATAAATATCTCTCAGGAGTTTTTAAACTCGCGCCAGACTTAAGTCAGTCATAATGCTCTTTGACAATGTAAGTTCTTTGCTCGCATTCTCTGTATAATTTATCCGCTGTTTGAATAACTGGGGAAGGTACAGGTAATAAAAAAATGTATTCATTACCTCATCCGTGAACATAGCGTCATCAAGCTTCGCCTTTGTTATTTTTGAAAATACTTTGTTTTGAAAATATGACCTCTAGTGGCGAAAACTTACATATTGTAAGTGATGTTCACTTACTATTTTATTTTTAAAAATAGTACACAGTTCATTGCACAGTATTCAACTTTAATCTGCATCTGACACGCCCCCCCCTCTCTGCCATTGGTCAGAAACTGATAGCTCCGCCTCAAACACGCTCCATTGGCTGCCACTGAGTCAGTGTTGCTGTGTGGGGCTAGCTGTCATGCTCAAATAAGCAGAGCAAAAGCAGTGCAAATTCACAATGTTTTTTTTTTTTTTTTTTCCAACTTATAAATGATTCCCTAATAGTTGTCTTTGCATATTAGGCTGAAGATAAAGACGTTTTAACATTAAAATCACCTGTGAGGCTTCAGGTTTTAAGCTAAGAACAATTATTTCTCATGATAAAATCACTGTAATGCATGACGTCTGGCTTGATTTCATCTTCACATCTCCTACTTTATCCATTTCATTTGCTTGTGTTCCTCTTTTCCAGCCCCCTTCCCATCTCGTGCTCTCTTTCATGAACAGGCTTTCCATTTTTTTTTTTGGCCAAGTACAGGAATGTAAGTCACTCACTCTCTCCAGTCTTTTAAATTCTCTCTCTCTCTCTCTCTCGTCCCCTCCCCCTCTCTCTTCTGCTGGTCTCTTCTGCTCTCCCTCCCCCTGTTGCTGCAGTGTTACTGCTAATGTATATTAGCGTCACTGCAGTCCTCCACTGCTCACCCCTCTCGTTCTCTCCTTCTTTTACCCTCTCTCTCTCCCTCTCCTTCAGCTTCCATTTCCTGTTCAGTGCTAACAGCATTTTTACTTCTCAGTGTGCTGTCTTGTTTTGCACAGGTTTTGTGACATGTTCACACACACACACACACATATGCGGGGTAATTATACCTCGTCTCCCTCACCCTGTGTGTCAGGATTTCTCACGCTGCTCACATGCTCTCTAAACCCTGTTTTTTTCTTGCCTATCTGCTCTTTTTCTGGTCGTCTTTCTCACCTATTCTTTGTGACCCCCTCCCCCTTCCAAAAAATAGAAATAAATAAATAAATGCAGTAAAACGTCACCACTGCTGCTGAGCTCAGTTCTGGTGCCTGCTTTACAAACACACACACACACGGCACAGTAAAATATGAACCCTCTAAGTTCTTCTGCACTTCTTCTTTTTTTTTTTTACTTTTGCATTTTTTATTTAGTCATGCACATGTATATTCCTCAACATTTAATCAATATTTTCTTAATTATTTTTAAAAAATGTTCCTAATATTATTCACTACAACCACCAAATCACAATGAAAAAAAATTTGGTGTAGAAACAACTTTCACTCTAAATTACACAAATAATTGCAAATAATTGTCAAGTGACACATTTAATTAAATATGACATTTTAAAGTAGAAAGACCAAAATAGTGCTTACATAATAATAGTTACAACTCAGAAAAACAATTACAGTGCATAATTGATTCTATAAAGTCAGATTCAGATGAAAATCTGATTTTTTTTATTCATATTTTGAAAATACTTGACTGCACCTGATCCTTATCTTTTCTCTACCCTTAAATCATTCAACATCCTCTTTTCTTTTTGTTTAAGTCTCTGTAACCCTTTCTCCTCTAAGTGCTGCAGTGCTGCTGCTGATATCAGCTCAGTTCAAACTTCTGAGTCTGCATTTATTTCGTCTTCAACAAAAGCTCTTTTTTACTTCCTTTTTTTCTCAAATATCTCTCCCCTCAACTTTTATGTCAGCTTTTTACCCTTTCCCTCAATCTGCACATTCACTTATCTCACTTTTTTAATTGTTTCCTTTCATAATACCTCTTCTGGGATCATTTAAGTATCACATTATTTCATTAACATGCTCTCTGAGTCACATATATGCACCTGAACAGTCTTAAACTCACTATTTTTATAATGCATGAATCTGAAAGATCTGTGGCTATGCAACAGCATCCGTTTTATTCTGTTTTATGCTTCCTAGTACAAGTACAATATTTTAACTTCAGACTCTCTTTTGGATATAATGTAGTTATAAGTGTGTAAACTTTATAACTAGTTAGATAAGAAATTATTTTTCAAAATAGTGGTAAATAAAATAAAGATTACTAGAGTGAAAGCTTTTTCTACTTTCAGATTTCAAGTATAATGTCACTTGCCATTTTTTAGTAATTGTGAATTTACTAGCAATTTCTGAGTAAAAATTGTTTCTACACTTTTTTTTCAGTGTAGTGTGCATAACTTCATGCACTTACCACTATGAATATATTAAGCATGATAAACTTACCAAAACAGTATATTCTAAACTAATATTACCAGCACAACTAGACTAAAAAATTGTTTTCCTTTGCAGTCTTAGCATACAGTTTCTTTAAGAAGTGAATAAAGTCTTACCTTCAATATTTCCATCTTCTTTCTTGACTTTCTTTCTATCCTCCGCTGTCTAAATGCAGTTCTGAAAGAGTTGACTAACTTTCTTCAAGCTGCCCAAAAAAGAATTAGAATGGACAGAAAGGAAAGTGACAGAAAATGGAGGAAATTAGTTTCTAGCTTGCAAAAAGTGTTAAAACAGGCAAAATGGATAAAAAGAGTGATGGAAGAGGAATAAAGTGCTTGTGAAATGAAATGAAGAGGGAATCAGCTGAAAGGAGGTGATGTACAGTAGTAGAAAAAGAGAAAAGTAAGTGATGCTGGGCTCCAGAGTCGTTCTCAGTGAATTGTGCTTCCTTAATGCGGAATTGGAGAGCAAGGGATGGAGGGGGTAAGGTAGGGGGGGGGGCAAACAGAGATGGGATAGGATCAGAAAGAGAGCAAAATGGAACAAAGTGGACTAATACTTTAAAAGCAACTAAATCAGAAGCATTTCAACCAGGGCTCTTCACTATAATAACACGGAGGAGAGGGAGAGAAGAAATGAGCGGATGCACAAAGTCAGGTTTTTACTGCAGCAAAACTGCACTGTTCTCTCCAAACCTCTCTTGCCCTCTCTCTCTCTCTTTCCCTCCTCCCTCTCCTGCTCGGTGACGCTGGGCTACAGGGCTGTACTGCTGGGTGTGCATAATGAGCACCTTTCTATCTCTCTCTGTCTCTCTTTCTCTTGCTCCTGTTCCCCTCATGCAATGAAGCTGCAGAGAAGCTCTTGATTATTAGATGCTTCATTTAAAGAGATGGAGGGAAAGAGAGACAGATATAATTTTAATCAGTCACAATAGTCTCTCGCCCTCAGTTGCATCTTGCAGTGGCATTGCTTCAGCCCAAGATGCGGTCCAAAGGACATTTGAAAGCAATACACCTGATTGAGAGATTGACAGATAGTATCTGTATTCGACATGCATGGGCTGTTGATGCTGTTACATATCATTTTATATTAAATGCATCTTAATTTTCATGCATTGACTTTCAAAACGTTAAAATGCTGTTTTGTGATCTTTGATGTGTTGATTCTTTGATTGCCAGTTATATAATGCTCACTTGCATTCTTTTATATTCTATGGTCTAGTTGCTCTACTTATTGTTTTTCTCTTATATTATTTGCTTCTGCTTGCATTATTATCATTAGATAAAAGCATCGTCTAGATGAATAAATGTAAATCTCATTGTTGATAACTTGTGTTAAGGGACTATTGATCTTATGATCCTATAGTTTATTGTATCCTCTGTTCAAAATGATTTCAAAACCCTTCTTAATGCACAAAACAGTTCCATAACAGGGATTTGTGATATGCTTTGATCATTTTAGAGATGAGTTGACACGAAATACTCTTGGGAAGTTCTGCCGTGTGAGATGCCACCTCTAAAACTATTTTAAACAGCATTCTTTTATGAGTATTATGCATATGCAGCTTGTATATCCTCGTATTAATTCAGGGACTGCATGAAATAGTAATATTTGAAGGGAAAAGGTGATTAAATAGAGGATAGTTATACTGTACATGACCTTCACTTTTAAAAATGAAGCTTTTTACTGCTTTTTTTTTTTTACTTCATCCAAGATTCTTGTGAAAGAAGGGCTCATTAAAGCTCATTTTAAATGTTCTTCACATTCTTTTAAGAACTGTTCACTGAAAGGTTCTTTAGGGCAACCTTAAATGGTTCTTCTCTAGCATCACTGCAAAAACCTCTTTTTGGAAGATTTATCTTTAAGAGTGTATGACAGACATGCATTGAAATTCTTGATGATTTCCTGATGTCATAAAGGTCCGTGCACACGTCATGCCTCAATCATGAAGCAACTTTCCAAAAACACACAAGGTCACATGGCAACCTTCATGTCACTGCAGTATTTTTGGCATATCAATAGCGGGACCCCCGTATGATGTGCAAGATCCCCTCCATTTTTACCTTTACTAAACATCTCCCCTCTTTCTCTCCCCCCTCCCTCCTGTCCCCCCGCAGACCGCTCCTCTCTCCTCCCCTCTCCGTTTTTTCTCCTCCTCTCCCTCCCCTATGCTCAGTTCGGTGTGTGTCTCCTCATTCAAAGGGCGCAAGGGTGGGAACAAGTCGTCCAACAAAGCATGTTACAGCGCCGACATGACTTGCCCGTCGGAAAGCGAGAAAATCGTCATCAACTGCGGCGGCGTGAGGCACGAGACGTACCGGAGCACCCTGAAGACGCTGCCCGGGACGCGTCTGTCGTGGCTCACTGAGCCGGACGCCTTCAACAACTTCGACTCGGCAGGAAAGTGGGCTGGTGGCGCGTGTGGCGACCGCGGATCTGGGCGCTCTTCGAGGATCCCTACTCGTCCAAATACGCGCGGGTGAGTTTTCAGCACCTCTTTACGCGTGGACAGCTCCTCGGTCTAGCGCTCCGGTAACTTACTTTAGCCGGTGACGGTGGGCTGAAATGTTGTTGAAACCCTGATTTGAGACCCCTATTCTTCAAAGCACTGTATGCATGGAGTAGTTTGGCTGGTAACAGAAAGGTTTCAGGTTCAAACCCCAGATGTCCTTGAGTTTGAGCGTCCTGATTTAGAAAATCTAGGCACTTTTTCGAATGGACAAATCCATAGCATTGGTATACGCACTGAACTAACAGGCTAGCAGGGAACGTTCTCATCAAGTTACGAACGTTCGTTCGAAGTTTACTGGTCTTTAGTAACAAAAAAAATGTATAGCTACATCACTCAAGGAACGTTTTTTTTTCCTATGAAAAAAAGTATTTGGATGTTCATCTAATGTTTTTTTTAAACGTTACTACTTACGACTGGTTTCAAAACATTCGAAGAATATTCAAAAGTAACATTCCTGTATTGTTTGCAAAATGCTCAAATGGATTGTTAATATTCGCATTAAAAACTGGAAAATTTAAATATTCAGATAGTTTTCATAACTTAATGTAAACGTTATCAAAACAGAACATACTTTTGTTATCTAGGTTAACATAAGGTGAAGTAGCTCGTAGTAAAATATTTGAGTTGGAATCTGAAAGGTTTTGGGTTTAAATCCCAGATTGTGCCCTTGATTTGTGCCCCACTGATTTAAAAAAAACCTAGACACTTTTTCCAGATTGACAAATCCATAGTATATACTTGTGTTAACCCACTGAACTGACTTGTTTAGTTTCCCAGCTACCAGGGAACGTTCTTTTGACGTTCTGGTAAGGTTCTTTCAAAGTTATGAACAAACATTGTTTCAGTAACGTTAACAGAACGTTCATTCAAAGTTATCTGGTTTTTAATGACATTCCCAAAACGTTAGCACAAAAAATGTATGCATCATTCAAGAATTTTTTTTTTTAATGTTTAAAAAAAACCATTTTTAAAAGCGTTTCAAAACGTTCAGAGAACATTCAAAAGTAACGTTCTCATAATGTTTGCATAATGATAAATTATAAGCACTGATATGGGAGCTGCTGCGGAGACAGGGTGCGTTTGATTGATATTGCACAAATATGATAGACTATCACTCATATTTTTGCTCCGAGACATGGTCAAATATTTGAAAACAAATGCCCTGGTGTGTTCATACACTGTGTGGACGTATCAGATTCTGCTGAGGAAGTGACTTGAGGTTGTTTTACAAATTTTTTTGTATATATAGAAAGTCTATGTCCATTTATCCATGTTGACTCACATACAAGTTGGTTTATCAGCATATTTGCTGATTATTGCATGCTGTAGATTGTCTTTCATGTATTTTAGATGAAATTTAGATGCATGGTTGTCTAATTTAACATGTTATGTCATAGAGGAGCTCTCATCTTCCTATATGAAACCAGATATAATGACCTTACTGTGGGAATTTTTAGGAAAGAGCTTTAAAGCAATGTCTGCGTATACATATACATAGATGCGACACATGCACAATGGTTGTCTGCTGTGTGTTTGTGCACTTGCAGATGGATCTAGACATGGCTTATACCTGGGGAATGCATCTCTATTGTCCAAATGTCACTGGCAGGTCAATATTTGCCACAGTTCATTCACCGTGTTGTCAGCCAGGGTTTACTGTATAGTTGTTGCTGTGTGCATGCAAGCATTAACATGCATGAAGTCACATATAGTAAACACAATCAATTAGTGGTCAAACAGTGAGGGTTTTTTGCTGAGAGAGCAGGGTGACTGATGGAGATATACTGTGTGGAATGTAGTTGAATTATAAGATGCTCAATTTAAATTACTTATATTGGACTTTATTCATAAAAATAAGGACAATACATTTCTGAGTACTTTTTCTTTTTTTCAATAAATTCATACAAGGATGCATTAAATTGATCAAAAATGACAGAAAATAAATTTCTGATGTTACAAAAACCTCTTTTTCAAATAACTGCTGTTCTTTTTAATGTTCTATTCATCAAAGAATCCTGAAAATCATGTATTACAGTTTCCACAAAAAAAATATGAAGCAGCACAACTGTTTTCAACATTGATAATTATAAGAAATGTTTCTTAAGCAGCAAATCAGCATATCAGAATGATTTCTGAAAGATCATGTGGCACTGAAGACTGGAGGAATTATGCTGAAAATTCAGCTTTGATCACAAGAATAAATTTAAAGAAAAAAGTATTTTTGTATATATTGATCATATAAATGCAGCCTTAGTGAGCAGAAAAGACTTTTTTCAGCAACTTTAAAAAACTACTTTTATATACAATGTTAAAGAGCATGTCATATGGTATTTTAAAGTGTCCTAATATTGTGTTGGAGTCCCCTACAACAGGTTTAAATGCATCTAAGGTCAGCCGAGTGCTAACGTGACTAACTGATGAAACAATACAGTTTGTAAACCAAAATATGTCTACTGTAATGTTTGAAGAACGACAGACAAAAGACTGTCTTAACTTTTAATCAGAACGCAGAACAGCTGTATCACAGATGCAGCAGCCTAACTAACTCGCTCGTCTCTCCCGCATTAACCCTAGAACTGCCGGTGCAGCAAAATAAACAGCAATTTCACAATGATTATAAAGTCTGTGTGCTACACTACATTCTTTATTATTAAATGAAGTAATTAGAACAATGTCAGTCTACGTTAATCGTACTTACAGGTTGTGCTTTGGAGAGCTTGTTAGTCCAAATGAAGAAGATAGAAGAAGCCAACGAAGATAAAAGCCAAGATTAGAGAAGCAGTCCTTGGTAAAATGACATGCACACAACAAAAGGTTGGAATTGTATTTCTGTGGTATCCTTGAACACAGCGTCTTCTCAATATGATGTAAACACACTAACTAGCGGAAGTGTTTGTGGGCAGGGCGGACTCGCGGGCAGGCGGGATTATGCAAATGTGTTACCCAGTGACGTATACCAGTAACAGGCAAAAGATTCGAAAATATGACGACTCGTTAAGGCGATTCAGAATCGACTCTCTCTTTTGAGAGACAATATCTTTGTTTATCATGCACTTTTTTGATTAACAACTTTGCAGGTTATTTTCATTTAAGGATAGCTACGCTATAAACTGCAAAAGAGATATTTTTCAAAAACCCATATGACCTGCTCTTTAACTGTCCCACTGAATTTCAGTGCAACAATTTATGTTACAGTTCATGTTTTATGACTATTTTACTAAATGTATTTATTTAATTCATATATTCAAATTTTTGAAATGTATTTTTGAATTTTTCCTTATTAAACATTTAATTTTATTGACACAAACAATTTTACTCTTAATGGGCCATGTTTTCAAAAACAATGATAATTAATTCAGAAATTCAGACAAATTGTTCCATTGAATTGAATGCAACAATTCACTCGATATTTACTCAAAATTCAGAAAACAATCTTAGCGCTAAAATATCCGCTAAATTATTTCAGTTTAGTGACAGTAAATAAGATACTGAATTGAAATAAACACTATTTTACACTTTTTCAACCTTATTCATAAAAACAAGAACACATTACACAAATCAAAATCACTGATACATCCATTCCTGCTTAAATTATGCTGTTTTAATTTAATTGAATGCACCAATTTACATAACGATTTTGCCTGTGATGTACACAAATGTATTCTGCTTGTGTTTCACGAGTAACGCTTATTTATTTGACTGTATTTATGCAAAATTCTCTAAAAAAATATATATGTAAACATAAACATAATGCTCCGCCAAGTGCAAACACGGTTTCTCAGAAAGCATTTCAGCAGTGTTACTGTGCTGTGTTTCTCTCCGGTCATGCATTAGGACACGACAGCACTCCGTAACCTACAGTAACACTTCACTGATCTCAAATCTAGCAGGACTAGACAAGACAAAGAGGCCGCTTGTAAAAAAGGACGGACAGAGGAAGGCAGAGGTGAATGGAAGGATATTACTGGTGTGATTTAAAGCCGCTCGCTATAGATTCGTGGCACGGGTGAAGTGTGTAACATTTATGAGCCGAGCGATAATCTGCATGTTATTCAAACCTACAGCAGTCCAACACACGTGAAGCTTGAACACACACACTGCCGCAATACTGCACTCCGGCAGCCCGAGCTGTGCACTAGAGCAGGAGATGAGCGAGAGAGGGTCAGATGTAAGGAATAGGAGGGGAAAAAAGCGAGCTGGAGGAAGCAGAGCTGTGAGAGATGGAAGGAGATGGACGTTTGAGAGGAGGAGTGGCTGGAAATGAGAGGATGGGGGTAGAGGAATGCTTAATGGATTCATTTTAACATCTTCAATTATAACTAAAGGCACCGGATGCCTTCCTCCCCCACTTCTGTGGATTATTGTTTAATCGTTTATCAATCGCTTGGGTCTTTGTCTCTCTGAAGGCATCTGATCGTCACATACACACACACACACGTACAGCTAGGGATGTAACGGTATGAAAATTTCTTATCACGATTACAGTGACTAAAATTATCACGGTTATCAGTATTATCACGGTATTGTTCAAATGTGCTGGAGATGTTCAAAAAGTACCGACACATAAATCATTTCACCACGTTTTATATTTAAAAATCAACAAACAACAAATAAAATGACTTTTTGTTTGCATAATCACTAAAACAATAACATTACCAATGATGTTCGGATTTTAAATGACAACTTGACCGACAACAGTTTAATAGCATGTTGAAATATCTAATGTAAATGTTCAAATAAAGCTTTGAAAAAGTTTCATAAAAAGGTAAACCTCACATTTCAGCCTTTAAATGAAGAAAATATATTTTGATAATTGATTAATAAACGATAATATGTATTTTATCTGCTCCATAAATAATTCTACATAACTTATCTGAATTGTTTAAATGTGTAGAATCCACATAAGCTTGTTTTTCATCAACCGGTCAAAATTTACAGAAGGGCATGCAAATTCAGCACAGCACCGTGAATACAGATCTCAGGCAGCGTGTGTGAAAAAGGTACAAGCAAATCACGTGATGCTTGTGGCTTGATTTCAAGGGACATATTGCTTGGGAAGAAGCAGAGATTTGCAAAGTCTTACTGCGCACCTGTTTGTAATCTGTCTTCCATATATAGGAGACATTTTTGGCACACTTACAACGCTCTGTTTAATGATCTAACATATTATTGCTATATAGATTACATATAGATTTATATAGTAAAATATATAAAGTATTTATTAATATTTTGAATGGGCTTTTATTTGTGTTTTCAGTTTTTCATGTGCTTTTTATGTTCTTTTGTCAGTTGTGGCTTTTTTTAACACATACTGGACATACAGTGAGGATACTTATGCACAGCACGTGTAATGGATTCTGCTCATTTATTCAGAAAATAATGTCTAAAATGCAATTGAAATTTTGCTATAAAAACACCTTTGATATTACATGTTAATTAAATTTCGTTCATAATTGAACTGAATAGAATTAAGCTTGAATTACGAGAGCACAAAATATTAAGTATATATTGATAAATAAAAAGTTTCAATTGGCTTTTATTTGTATTTTCAGTTTTTATTTTAATTTTAGTTGAATGTTGTAGTAATTAAAAAAAATTGTTTAAAAAAAAAAGTGGTTGTTTTTTTACTTTGTTTACATTTAAATTTTAGTTTTAATAATTGTATTACTTCCACTTCAACTTTTTTCAGTTATTTTAAGTTTAGTTTAAGTGTTTTTATGTGCTTTTGTCAGTTTTTTTTATATATATATATATTTAGCTTTATTTATTTTTTTATATAGCTTTTTTAAAATAAAGCTTTTTTATTTATTTATTTTTTAGTACCTCAACTTATTTCAGCTTTATTTCAAGGCTTTCGTTTCCTTTATTTCAATGTTTTACGGTTTATTGTAAAAGAAAAAAAGGAAAGGACAATAATAAGAGTGAGAATTCTCATGTGATTTCATCAGAACTGCATTATGACATACCTAGCGATGATTTTTTTTTTCTGATTATGACATCAGAATCAACTATCTGTTAGTGTTCTGATTCAGCGTTATAGCCAAATACTTATTTTATAAGATTTGTGTATGTTGTGATGTAAATAGACAGCATGAACTTATTTAAAGAAATATACCTTGTTTTAACTTGCCGCTGCCTAACTTGCATTATACTGTCCTTTTTATTCTGGTTACACTCCTGCATAATGTCTGCAGCTGCATATACAGTGGGTACGGAAAGTATTCAGACCCCCTTAAATTTTTCACTCTTTGTTATATTGCAGCCATTTGCTAAAATAATTTAAGTTAATTTTTTTTCCTCATTAATGTACACACAGCACCCCATATTGACAGAAAAACACAGAATTGTTGACATTTTTGCAGATTTATTAAAAAAGAAAAACTGAAATATCACATGGTCCTAAGTATTCAGACCCTTTGCTCAGTATTTAGTAGAAGCACCCTTTTGAACTAATACAGCCATGAGTCTTTTTGGGAAAGATGCAACAAGTTTTCACACCTG
>NW_015505198.1:580208-588559 GCF_001515645.1 Sinocyclocheilus grahami | reverse complement strand
TCTGTGACTGTTCTTGAATTGCCCAGCCAGAGCCCTGACTTAAACCCAATTGAGCATCTCTGGAGAGACCTAAAAATTGCTGTCCACCAACGTTTACCATCCAACCTGCCAGAACTGGAGAGGCTCTGCAAGGAGGAATGGCAGAGGATCGCCAAATCCAGGTGTGAAAAACTTGTTGCCTCTTTCCCAAAAAGACTCATGGCTGTATTAGATCAAAAGGGTGCTTCTACTAAATACTGAGCAAAGGGTCTGAATACTTAGGACCATGTGATATTTCAGTTTTTCTTTTTTAATAAATCTGCAAAAATGTCAACAATTCTGTGTTTTTCTGTCAATATGGGGTGCTGTGTGTACATTAATGAGGAAAAAAATTAACTTAAATGATTTTAGCAAATGGCTGCAATATAACAAAGAGTGAACAATTTAAGGGGGTCTGAATACTTTCCGTACCCACTGTATGTTTGACTGTGTATTCAGCTCAGACATGAAGGTCACGTCTAACTGTAATCTAGAGCAGTCTCACATATATAACTAGTGTTTGGCATGGAGTCTGCTTCCATCAACAGTTCGCCGGCCGCACGGTCCCGGAACACCTCCCGCCGGGCCGAGCGAATCGATGGGGTGCCTGAGTCCCATGCATAGCAGTCCTGTTAAACAAACTGCTTTGGGCAGCTTTTCGTGACATTGGCACTTTAGAGAATGAAGGGACATCTGAGCTCTGCAGACACATGCACACCTTCAACACAAACATGCCTCTGTGCATTCCTGCATACTTGTGCATAGTCGGTATGCACATACTGTACTTATGTAAGGATACTGATTCACAACAGGGATTTTTTAATTGTAGTATTTTTTTTAAATAGAGTTTTTTTATATTTCTTCATAGCTTTAATTATTGTAAGTTTAGCACTTCAACTTTAACATAGGCTATTTCACTTTGCCAAGACAACATTTCTAATTTTTATATATTTTTAAGTTGAAATATTTCATCTAATATTTATACTTTGTGTTATTGTAGCTTGAAATTTCCTAAAGTCTTGCCTAAATACCTAAATCTAAATGCCTTGAGATTTGGCTATAAAAACATATTTGACATTAACTCTGTTAATTAAATGTAATCATAATTGAGTTAAATAGAATTAAGCTTGAAGTACATCAACATTAGCATTTTTGAATGAAATAAACAGATAGATAATGGTATTCATTTTTTTTAAAATATTGTTTTAAATTGAGTGTTTTTATATATTTCTGTATAGCTTCATTTATTTATTTCCATTTTAGTTGTAGTAATTTTAGTATTTCCACTTCAACTTATTTCAGTTAGTTCCTAATACAACAGCCTGTTTATGAGTTTGTTAGTTGGACAAACTCATAAACATACATCAGCGCTTCTCTCCCTGTTAAATCTGTCATGGTGACTCCAGTGCCCTACAAAGGCCAAATGCCATAACAGTGAAACACTTAAACAGAGAAAAGTGCTTTCAAAGTTCATTTTGATTGATTTGATGTCAGTTTTCACACTTCATTTTCTCTGAATCTCCGTATAGTTGAGCCAAACTCAACTGTCACAGGACAGATCATAGTCTAAAAGACCCATTTCCAGTCATAACTCAATTTGGACATAATGCATAGATTTGCAGAGAAGTGCATCTCCCGGAGACAAGGAAATGTCTTTCTGGCCAATCACAGATGAATGAATGAATGAATGAATGAATGAATGAACCGATGAGTGCCCATACGTTTGATGAGGGTTTATGTTGACCGTGTTCTGCTGATGTTGAAGGTGCCATGCATGAACAAACCTGGTCGTCTGCAATAATTTGAGTTAAACTAGCAGACAGAATGCAGAATTGCAAGTCAAATTTGAACGTAGGGAAGTAGAATTAAGATTAATTGACTGTAATCTCCAACTTAAGAAAATACATTTTCAAACAATTTCAAATGTTGGCTTGTAAAAGCCTTGTTTGAGAAGTTTGAAAAAAATGTTATAAAGCCTTGCGGTTTTAAAGTTTGAAGATTTAATTAAAAAGTAATTTGTTCTTCTTCATTAAACACAAGCAGAACAATTTTCTGAGGAAAAAATGAGTAAAATGTAGAATTTTGATTTTTTTTTCAAATGTTTACATTTTGTATCTGTGTAAATTGCATGTAAAACTTAACATAAATTGTTACACTGAAAATTCAACAGGGCAATATTAAGTCTCTTCTGCTCACCAAGACTGCATTTATTTCATTAAAAGTAAAAACGGTAATATTACGGTAATATTATAAAATATTACTACAATTTAAAATAGTTTTCTATTTGAATATATTTTTAAAATAGTTTATTCCTGTGATCAAAGCTGAATTTTCAGCATCATTACGCCAGTCTTCTTCAGAAATCATTCTAATATGCTGATTTGCTGCTCAAGATACATATCTTTATGTTGAAGACAGTTGTACTGCTTCATATTTTTATGGAAATCATGATATATTTATTTTTAGGATGCTTTAATGAAAGAAATGTAAAAAGAACAAGTTTTGTAATATTATAAATGTCTTTACTGTCACTTTTGATCATTTGAATACATCCTTACTGAATAAAAGTATCAAAAAAGACAAAAACGTACTGAACCCAAACTTTTGAACTGAAGTAGTACAGATAGGCTTAGTATAGATTTCATCATTTTTAAATTTTGTGCATCATAGTGGAAGAACACTTGATGCATTACCTGTTTAGATTTTTCTCCATTGCGATTCAGTAAAGTCGTCTTCTCCTATGAATGAGATGATCTGATGATCGCAGGGATCTCAGTGTTCTCCACTGAGGTCCAGAGGAGCTCCACCTCTAGCAGCTCACAGCGTCATGAGCTCAGAGACACTGGCGCCCTGATCCATGAATATTTTATTCGCAGTCTTGACATGGCTTGAAAGGCTGAGCAGATGAACAGCTCTTATGTGATGGCCTTGGAGTTGGCGTCTCCCAGGGGCCCTGCATTCGGGCTCCTGGTTGCTTAATTGACAGAGACAAGTATACTGTCATGACCCTCAGCCGATTTACACAGCTGTCCCACCACATTCCTCCTGATGTCCTCCATGACGAGTCCTGGTCTGAGGTTCATAACCTCTCATTTTATTTGTCTCCATGTACACTACTGGTCAAAAGTTTGGAGCAATAACGATTTTTTAAAATATTTTTTTAGTTTTTCAAAGAAGATGCTCACCAAGTGCAGTTTTTTTTTCAAATGTTTACATTTTGTATCTGTGTAAATTGCATGTAAAACTTAACATAAATTGTTACACTGAAAATTCAACAGGGCAATATTAAGTCTCTTCTGCTCACCAAGACTGCATTTATTTCATTAAAAGTAAAAACGGTAATATTACGGTAATATTATAAAATATTACTACAATTTAAAATAGTTTTCTATTTGAATATATTTTTTAAATAGTTTATTCCTGTGATCAAAGCTGAATTTTCAGCATCATTACTCCAGTCTTCTTCAGAAATCATTCTAATATGCTGATTTGCTGCTCAAGATACATATCTTTATGTTGAAGACAGTTGTACTGCTTCATATTTTTATGGAAATCATGATATATTTATTTTTAGGATGCTTTAATGAAAGAAATGTAAAAAGAACAAGTTTTGTAATATTATAAATGTCTTTACTGTCACTTTTGATCATTTGAATACATCCTTACTGAATAAAAGTATCAAAAAAGACAAAAACGTACTGAACCCAAACTTTTGAACTGAAGTAGTACAGATAGGCTTAGTATAGATTTCATCATTTTTAAATTTTGTGCATCATAGTGGAAGAACACTTGATGCATTACCTGTTTAGATTTTTCTCCATTGCGATTCAGTAAAGTCGTCTTCTCCTATGAATGAGATGATCTGATGATCGCAGGGATCTCAGTGTTCTCCACTGAGGTCCAGAGGAGCTCCACCTCTAGCAGCTCACAGCGTCATGAGCTCAGAGACACTGGCGCCCTGATCCATGAATATTTTATTCGCAGTCTTGACATGGCTTGAAAGGCTGAGCAGATGAACAGCTCTTATGTGATGGCCTTGGAGTTGGCGTCTCCCAGGGGCCCTGCATTCGGGCTCCTGGTTGCTTAATTGACAGAGACAAGTATACTGTCATGACCCTCAGCCGATTTACACAGCTGTCCCACCACATTCCTCCTGATGTCCTCCATGACGAGTCCTGGTCTGAGGTTCATAACCTCTCATTTTATTTGTCTCCATGTACACTACTGGTCAAAAGTTTGGAGCAATAACGATTTTTTAAAATATTTTTTTAGTTTTTCAAAGAAGATGCTCACCAAGTGCAGCCTTTATTTGATCAAAAATACAGTAGCAATGTGAAATATTATTACAATTTAAAATAACTGTTTTCTATGTGAATATATTGTAAAATTTAATTTATTCCTGTGATCAAAGCTGTATTTTCAGCATCATTACTCCAGTCTTCAGTGTCACATGATCCTTCAGAAATCATTCTAATATGCTGCTCAAGATACATCATGCGACACTGAAGACTGGAGTAATGATGCTGAAAATTCAGTTTTGATCACAGGAATAAATTACGTTTTACAATATATTCAAAAGAAATTAGATATTTTAAATTGCAATAATATTTTGCAATATTACTGTTTTTACTATATTTTTAAGGAAATAAATGCAACCTTGGTTGAGTCTTCTTTCAAAAATGAAGAAAGCTGAATTTTTCCAGACTTTTGACTGATAATGTATTGGTAGACTGTGATTGGCGCCAGGGCTTCGAAAGATTCGACAGAAAGCGTTTCGGTTTTCCCTGACACAGGTGTGTGTGTGTGTGTGTGTGTGTGTGTGTGTGTGTGTGTGTGTGTGTGTGTGTGTCGCTCTCTTCAGTTTCATGTCTGTTCCACAGGGAGCCTGAGCTCGGACCTGCTGGGTAATTTCATCTCAGTGATAATTGGAACTTCCTGTGGCGATGAGATCATATCCTGCTGAGCCACATCAGAGCAGCAGCATCACAGTGTCTGACTCGCATACAGACGCTTCGTCTCTATGTGAGGACGTTCCGTTGTTAATGCGATGGGGAATATTGGGAATGTCTAACAGGATTTCCTGTTTTTCATATGGATTGGATGCAGGAGGTTTGCCCTTGGCATCTTTGTTTCCAATAAACGGATAAACCGCTATAAAATGACAGCTAATTATTGACAGCAGTAATTCCATGCATCTCTGAGGAGCTGTTTTATTCTCAGCCTTATTAGTTGGTCATAAATATTTTAACCTAATAATCCTGAATGTTTCTGTAAATGTACCACAGTAATTGCATGGTACTTTTTAAATACTTTTTATTCAGCAAGGATGCATCAAATGCAAGCGACAATAAAGACATCAATAATCTTGCAAGAATTTCAATTTCAAAGAAATGCTGTTCTTTTGATCTTTCAATTCATCAAAGAATCTGGAAAAAAAATAAACACATATGACGGTTTCCACAAATGTTAAGCAGAAAAACTGTTTTCAACATTGATAGTAATCAGAAATGTTTGTTAAGCAGCAAATCAGCATATTAGAATGATTTCTGAGGATCATGTGACACTGAAGACTGGAGTAATGATGCTGAAAATTCAGCTTTGATCACAGGAAAAAATTATATTTCACAATATATTCACATAGAAAAATATATATATTTCACTGTTTTTACTGTATTGTTAACAAATAAATGCAGCTTTTGTGAGCATAAGTGGCTTCTGAATGGTAGTGTACATGTAAAAAAAAAAGAAAAAACAACAACATATTTTTGGTGCTTTTTTGTTTCCTGTACTGTATTGCCCTTTACGGGCCAAAAAAGCTTTTGTGAGATATTCTGTGGTTGATAAAATATATACTGTCTGTTTGATCATCACTAGTTTAGAAACACAGAACTTTAGTTTTGACATCATTTGTCTTCTCTTTGCCCTCTTGTCATTTTTTGGTTTGTTTATTTATTTATTTTTATATATTTTTGCTGACTCACGAGAACTGTCCCAAAGTGTCCGTGTCTGGGAGACAGGACAAGGGCAACAACACACACACACACACACTTGTTCATTTCCTGAACCTCCAAATAAAATTTCGGAACGACCTTGGACAGGTGGACAAGCTGTAGTCTATATATATATAAAAGGCACATTCAGATGTGCGTTCATATGTTCCCAATGGTCCTGCAGATCACTAGCAACTCTCTTTAGTGAAGGACAGTATGTGTGTGCGTGCGCGCAAAACCATCTGCTCTTTCAGGATAGATGCGATAGAGTCCAGCATAGCCAATGCTGAATTCATCACCTTGACTTTCTGCTCTGTGCAAGAACACATACATGTACAGGTTATGGCAAGATTCCCAAGTTATTACTCCGACTTTGCCATTTCTCTTAAATTCAAAAGCTTTAAATATATTAAGCATCACAACTGTTTTCAACAAAGATATTAAGAAATGTTTCATGAGCAGCAAATCACCATATTAGAGTGATTTCTGAAGGATCATGAGACACTGAAGAGACACTGAAAGCTGAAAATTCAGCTTTGCATCTCAAGAATAAATGATAATTTACAGTATAATTACATAGAAAACTTATTTGAAATTATAACAATGTTACTGCATTTTTAAACAAATATACTTTTTGTTCTGTATATCTGCTCAGTGCACTAGCACACACATGTAAAGGCAAGTTAGTCTTTACATGTGTGTTAGTTCCTGTGTTAATTACACAGTTAGTTCCTGTGTAATCATGCGCTTGTGCACGCCGTGACTTTGCCGTTTCTCTTACAAAGCAATATTTAGTCACAAAAGCTCTCAGTTAGATTAAGGACGAAGATAGAGGAAGATGGGAGCGGAGAGGGGAGAAAGAGAGAGCAATAGAGAGACTGCAAGTAAAAGAGGTGAGTGAATGAGACAGGAGCTCTGAAAAACGGGGTGGGCGCTGTGTTGCAAGGACAAACGTACATGGCAACACTGCAGTGTTCTAGAGAGAATACAAAACAGGCAAAACGCTTAGACGGCCCCACACGCAACGGAGCATGAGCTCTCTTGCTGACACTGCAAGCATGCACGCCTTTGTGCACCATGTTTTACACAGAACGTGTTAACTAACGAAACACTGTCAGAATAGCTGATGCACTACACAAAAAAGTGCATTTGTTTGTATGCGATCATGCATATGTATGTGAAGGAACTTCTAATGCACCAATGCATGTGTGAACCAGTGTTGGACGCTGCTGTCTGTCATTATAGACGTCCTACCGGCATGCATGCTGTCTTACACATGCACACTGTCCCCCTATGACCTTCAGTATCCCGCAGTGTCCTGTGTTACATCAAATGACCGATCACTCTCTCTCTCCACCTCTCTCAGGTGTCTCTCCTGATGTTTTGGGTCATTCCCATGTGGCAGGCAGCTTGATATATTTCCTTCTTTGCTGATGCATGAGTGTGTATGTGTGTGTGTGTGTGTGTGTGTGTGTGTGTGTGTGTGCGCACTTCTAAAGCGTCTATTCAGTGTCTATATGCATCTACAGAAACGTACAAATCTTATTTATGCATTTACATTTCAGATTGTTCAGATTAACCAGAGTGGTTAATTAAGCATATAAGCCACATTAGATTGGGTTACGGTGATTTTAGTTCATTTTGAGTTAGTAGGTGTTTTAGGCATGACATTACGTTAAAGGGGTCATATGATGCGATTTCAATTTTTCCTTTCTCTTTGGAGTGTTACAAGCTCTTGGTGCATAAAGAAGATCTGTAAAGTTGCAAAGACTAAAGTCTCAAATCCAAAGAGATATTCTTTATAAAAGTTAAGAGTCAACCACGCCTACCTAAAAGGCCTCGTTCTAACATGCCCCCACATGTCTATGTCACAGTGTGGGAAGATTTGCATAACGCCGCCCAAATGTTCACGCAAAGAAAGAAGGCATAACTTTTATTCTTGCTGTAGTATTGTTGCTGCCGCCATGTCGTGAAGGCGCTGTGTTTCGTTGTGAAAGCGAAAACTACTTAGTTTGGTCTTCCAAAAGAGGACGATATCGCTTCGTCATGCCTGGAGCTGATCCGTGCTGGTCGCTGAGGAAATACATCAACTTCACGCTGTGAATCGCCGGATCGGCTTTCACCGTGGACGAAGCAGAGTCCAGCCCGGGGTCATCACATGTGCTTGCCACAAGTCCGCCGGACGCTCCTTCATCGAATCCGCCGGCCGTGCCATTCTCAAGCCCGCCGGCCTCCGCTCACTCTAGCTCCCGGCCTCCGCTCACTCTAGGTCACCGTGTGTGACGCTGTTTCGTTGTGAAAGTGAAACTACTTTGTTTGGTCTTCCAAAAGAGGACGATATCC
>NW_015505198.1:550364-575665 GCF_001515645.1 Sinocyclocheilus grahami | reverse complement strand
AGCTCTTGGTGCATAAAGAAGATCTGTAAAGTTGCAAAGACTAAAGTCTCAAATCCAAAGAGATATTCTTTATAAAAGTTAAGAGTCAACCACGCCTACCTAAAAGGCCTCGTTCTAACATGCCCCCACATGTCTATGTCACAGTGTGGGAAGATTTGCATAACGCCGCCCAAATGTTCACGCAAAGAAAGAAGGCATAACTTTTATTCTTGCTGTAGTATTGTTGCTGCCGCCATGTCGTGAAGGCGCTGTGTTTCGTTGTGAAAGCGAAAACTACTTAGTTTGGTCTTCCAAAAGAGGACGATATCGCTTCGTCATGCCTGGAGCTGATCCGTGCTGGTCGCTGAGGAAATACATCAACTTCACGCTGTGAATCGCCGGATCGGCTTTCACCGTGGACGAAGCGGAGTCCAGCCCGGGGTCGTCACATGTGGTTGCCGCAAGCCCGCCGGACGCTCCTTCGTCGAATCCGCCGGCTGTTCTCAAGCTCGCCGGCCTCTGCTCACTCAAGCCGGCCTCTGCTCACTCTAGGCCGCGGCTCAATCTAGGCCTCCGGCCTCCGTTCACTCAAGGCCGCGGTGTGTGACGCTGTTTCGTTGTGAAAGCGAAACTACTTTGACTAGAAATCAGTGGTTAAGTTGTATTTACAACACTGTTCCAGAACAGTTTAACCCAAATATTCAGATGTGTACAATGCCGTCTATTTTGACTCACAGACTGCAAGTACGTTTTTTATATTTAAAGAATTTGCTACTGATGATTCAAAAGTTTTTTGGGCAGTGTAGAGTAGCACTTGTTGTTTGTCATTTCTCCCATCACAAATGCAGACATGGTTTTATATTGAACTATTGAAATAATGTTCTGTAATTTATCTCTGATGATCTTTTGTCCTCTCTTGTTTTTACATTGCATCCAATTAAACATCCTGATGTCTTCAGGCTGCCACACCTCAGTTAGTGGTCAGATGTACTGAAGTCAACCTGACGTCACACTTATACAGGGAACTGAACAGGAAAGTTTAATTGAATTGAAAGGACTCTTAAAAGTGTGTGAGAAGGTTGTACTTTTGTAGGCAGGAATGATCTGACCCAGAAGTCTTGAGGGAGCGTGTTTGGATAATAATCTGTGTAGGTTAAAAAATAAATAATAATAATCTGTGCAGGTTCTGATGTACTGTTACTCTGTGCTCATGTTCAGCATGGAGTTGCCTGCTGCTTACTGCACAGTACATACTGTATACTGTATATGAAACAATATTCAGTGCTGATTTATGTTTTGTTTTTATTTAACAAGTGGCATCCAGTTTTCAAGAGCATTTTCCAATTTTGTGTTAATTCCGTAATTTTGTGTTAACTGTATGACTTGCTGTGTAATTTAAAAGAAGAAATTCTGAGTATTTGTTTTTTTACAATGGAAGTTAATGGGGTCTAATGTTATTTGGTTCCCAGTGTTTATCAAAATAACTTCTTTCTGAAGCATGAAGGTGAGGAAATTATGACAGGATTTTCGTCTTTGGGTGAACTGTTCCTTTAATTTGGCAGTGTGATGAAATAATGAGTCAAGAGATGTTAAAAATCCTGGCTGATACATTAACTCGAGTTCATTCATCACACTGGAAATGGAACAGAATACTTTGCATTGTGGGATACAGTACCTTGCATAGTGTGCTCTGATGCATACTACATTTTAGCAACAGTAGTACAAGACCTTTTCTGTTGCTCCCTTAAAGTTGGGATTCTCAAACTGGCATTTGTAAATTAATAAAAAGCTAAAAAAATAATTAAACAATAAAATTTTTTAATTTAAATATTTATTTTAAATTAAAATAATCTAAATGAAATACTAAAAAATGTCATGTCGTGTCATTTACATTTCAGAAAATGCTAATGTACACTACTGTTCAAAAGTTTTGGGTCAGTAAGATAAAAAAAATAAAATTAATATTCTTATTCAGCAAGCATGCATTAAATTGATCAAAAGTGGCATTAAAGATATATATAATGTTGCAAAAAGATTACATTTCAAATGAATACTGTTCTTTTGAACTTTTTATTCATTAAAGAATTCTGAAACAAAATGTATCTTAGTTTCCACAAAAATTTTAATCAGCACAACTGTTTTCAATTTTTATAATAAATAATACATTTTCTTGAGCAGCAAATCAATATATTAGAATTATTTCTGAAGTATCATGAGATACTGAAGACTGGAGTAATGATGCTGAAAATTCAGCATTGCATCACAAGAATAAATTACATTTGAACGTATATTCAAATAAAAATCTAATATATTAAATTGTAATAATATTTCACAATTGTACCATTTTTACTGTATTTTTGGTCAAATAAATGCAGCCTTGGCAGGCGTAAGAGACTTCCTTCAAAAACAGTAAAATATCTCCAAATGACTCTTCTGTCATTTTTAAGCTTCTGTATGTCTTAAAAAGATTTAGTTTGCATGTTGAATGAACTACTTTTATTAACCTCTTTTGTCTTTTTTGGAGGTTGACACTCAGATTTTGTTCATTCGTTTTGTGAGTAATCTTGATATCCTGCTAAATATCTCCTGCAATATGAGTGTTGACATTAGTGTGAGTCGACGGTGACAGAATTGTTCATTTAGGTTGAACTATCCCTTTAACATCAATTTTAGCGCTTTCTGGTGGAGATTAACATTGCTGGGCAATGACAGAAAGATTAGGGGAAAAGAGCAGGCTGGAAACAGAAAAGAACAGTGACGAGTGACTTTCTCACACATGCTGCGAGCGACCGAACGTCTCGCTCATTATATGGTGCTGTTCTGTGTGTGAAAGCGTGTGCACACGAATGTTAACGTGACTCTAATGATGTGTTTACCGCAGCACAGCTTCATCACTGTCTCCATGACAACCGCTGTGCTCTCTTCCTCTTCCTGCAGCAAAGACAGAGCGATAGCGAGCAGCATTCCAAATACCCAGCGTAATGTGCTAATACCATGTTTTTGACAGTGTAGCATGGTAATACCATGTTTCTTCATTATGGTGTCATGGAAATGCCACATTTTTTGACATGATACTATGGTAATACCATGTTTTTGACCGTGTAGTACGGTAATATCGTGTGTTTTTTTTTCAATATGGCGCCATAGCAATACCGTATTTTTTGGACATGGTATTATGGTAATACTATATTTTAGGATTTCATAGTATGTTAATTTTTATATATTTTTTTAATATGATGCCATGATAAAAGCACATTTTTTGGACACTGTACTATGGTAATCCTATGTTTTTAGACATTGTAGTATGTCAGTACTGTGTTTTTTGAATATGGTGCCATGGTAATACCATATTTTTAGACATCGTTCTATGGTAATACAATGTTTTAGGATGTGAAAATATGGTAATACTATGCTTTTTTAATTATGGTGCTATCGTAATACCATATTTTCAGACTTTGTACTATGGTAATCCTACGTTTTCTGGCATTGTAGTATGGTAATACTATGTTTTAAGATGTCAAAATATGGTAATACTATGCTTTTTCAATATGGTGCCAGGGAGCGTGTTTGGATAATAATCTGTGTAGGTTAAAAAATAAATAATAATAATCTGTGCAGGTTCTGATGTACTGTTACTCTGTGCTCATGTTCAGCATGGAGTTGCCTGCTGCTTACTGCACAGTACATACTGTATACTGTATATGAAACAATATTCAGTGCTGATTTATGTTTTGTTTTTATTTAACAATGACATTGTAGTATGGTAATACTATGTTTGAGGACATCATAGCATGGTAATACTATGTTTTTTTTCAGTACATTACTATGGTATAGCCACATTTTTTGATACTGTACTATGGTAATACTATGTTTTTGGACATTCAGGTATGGCAGTACCATGTTTTTTTAATATGATGCCATGGTAATACTAAGTATTTTAACATGGTACTATGGTAAATCTATGTTTTTGGATTTGGATTTGTTTTTAAATATAATGTTATTGTAATACTACATTTTTGGACATTGTACCATGCTAATACTATGTTTTATTCATTACACAAAATTCTGTAAAAAATGCAGAGTAAACATTTAATTCTGTAATCATGACCACTTTGTAAGTTATATGAGAATATTGTAGCATGCTTACATTTATCTTCACATACCGCATATTGTTACATATACTGAGACTCATTCATGAAACATACGATACATATTGCATTAACTGTTGCAATCAGTTCAGTAAAACAGTTCACGAATGGATTCATGAATTTGCACAGCTTGTGTATAATAAATTAGGCTTTTTATATAAAATAGTAGGCAGTTTACAGTATGCAGGTATTCCATGCATTTCAAAAGGTTGTAAAGAACTAGAGACTGTGACTTAAACATGCAACTGGTTTGTCGACTAGTTCCCTCATTTAAACAGCCAATATGGAGCGTAAGAGAGCGCTGCTGTGAGAGATAGAGAGAGAAAGACATGCATGAGGAGAGAGGGGGACCTGGGCAGAGGAAGCTGGTTACTGCAGCAGTCTGTAACTAGGTCAGGTTGAGACTGAAGACAAACAGAGAAAGAGAGAGGAGGGAGGCTTATGGGATGAAACAGGTATACTTTACATTTAAAAAAAGAGTTGTGCGTTCATGTTCACCTGTGATCAGCACCTGTCCTCTTCAGAGCTGTCGTTCGCTGTGCTCTTATTCACCCTTTTTTTCTTTGTTTTCCATATTTCTGATTCCATTTGATTTGGTAAGATGATTTCATGTGCTGGAAATGTGAAAAAGAACGAAATGTCTGCTCAGCAATACATATTGAAAATCGCTTTAATACACTGTAAAAAATGGCGTTGGATTTACTTCAAAACAAGTACTACTTTTACTCTGATTGCTAGTAAATATCACAAATAATAAAAGAAATTGAATTAATTAAATGTGAATTTTTGGAAGTAAAAATATTGAAAAATAGTGTTTTCTTGTAATCATATTCCTGGTAGCATAATTCCAAATATTTCTTATTTTAAGATGGTTTAGAGTGATTATATATGCTGCAAATGTGGAAAAAAAATTACAAAGAAACTGCTATTAGCTCTATATGAAATAAATGTGAAATTTCGAAGTAAATACTGAAACAATATTTTCTTGTAATCCTATTTCTGATTGCATGATTCCAAATATTTCCCTTTCTTAAGATGTTTCAGGGTGATTTGAGCTACAAATTATTTCACTCAGACTTTTCATTGAGAAACTGCTATTTACAACTTAAACATTTTTGTACAGTGTATCTAATAGTATCTTAAAGGATACTTTTAAAGGCTGTTTTAAAGGATACTAATTTTCCAACTCCCCTAGAGTTAAACAGTTGAGTTTTACCGTTTTCGAATCCATTCAGCCGATCTCCGGGTCTGGCGGTAGCACTTTTAGCTGTAGCTTAGCATAGATCATTGAATCTGATTAGACCGTTAGCATCTCGCTCAAAAATGACCAAAGAGTTTCTATATTTTTCCTATTTAAAACTTGACTCTTCTGTAGTTACATCGTGTACTAAGACCGATGGAAAATGAAAAGTTGCGATTTTCTAGGCCGATATGGCTAGAAACTATACTCTCATTCCGGCGTAATAATCAAGGAACTTTGCTGCCGGACCACGGGTGCAGCAGGCGCAATGATATTACGCAGGCGCCTGAAAATAGGCTAACTTCTGTCAACATAACCAAGTGACCACTTGCTTGCACAGGGAGCGTGCTGGGGACTATTTTCAGGCGCTGCGTAATATCATTGCCTTAGTACACGATGTAACTACAGAAGAGTCAAGTTTTAAATAGGAAAAATATAGAAATTCGTTGGTAATTTTTGATCGAGATGCTAACGGGATATTACGCAGTGCCTGAAAATAGGCTAACTTCTGTCAACATAACCAAGTGACCACTTGCTTGCGTAATATCATTGCCTTAGTACACGATGTAACTATAGAAGAGTCAAGTTTTAAATAGGAAAAATATAGAAATTCGTTGGTCATTTTTGAGCGAGATGCTAACGGTCTAATCAGATTCAATGATCTATGCTAAGCTACAGCTAAAAGTGCTACCGCCAGACCCGGAGATCGGCTGAATGGATTTGAAAACGGTAAAACCCAACTGTTTAACTCTAGGGGAGTTGGAAAATTAGCCTATTTTCAAAAATAGTGGCGTGTTCCTTTAATGAAAATTTTAAATGCAAAAGTTTACAAATGTCATTATAGAAATAGAAAAATATGTTGAGCACAACGGAAAGTCTCAGGAATGATAGAGAAACAAGTGTGCGTGTGTTAGAGAGGGAGGGAGAAGGTTCGGTACAAATCCTGGGCAGCCTGTGAAACAAAGCAGTCTTGGATGGAGGGATAAATGGAGCAAGCAGATAGAGGGGTGGAGTGGAGGAGAAGCTTTCAACGCTATGTCCTCACTGCCTGGAACAGTTCATGCACATGAGTGGCTCTGAGTGTGTGTGAGAGATCTCTATATAAATACATGTTTGATCTTTCTCTATTATACTCGGCAAGCAAAGGCTTGTGAATTTGAGAGAGAAATTGCTTGCATAATCAGATGGTTGCATGAATATAAAATTTTTGTCAGTTTTCGACTAAAGCTAATCACAACAGGGTGATTTCCTAACAGGTGTCAGTCACACACCAGTCATGGACCTCTGAGCTTTCAGTGGCCTTTTATTCTGTGGGTTACAGTCGGATGTAAATTAGTGTGTAAAAAGAATTCAGGTGAGATGATACTAATGTAGATCAGAGTTTTCTGTGTGTATGTGTGTACGTCAGGACCTAGTTTAGGTTCTGGCACACTTTTGAGGGGACCAAATACAGAGGAATGAGTATCCAGGGACCAGAAGAGGGTTTCTCATGCTGGAATGAGGAAATTGATTATTATTATTATCATTATTACCATCATTGTTATGTTCATTTGTCCAACTGTTTATAGAAAGCAAGCACTCGTTTTACATAAATATGAATGTGAATTATAAATAATACCTATATTTTCTATTAACTTTATAATTATATTATATTGTATTATACTATTGTAAATAATATTTTATTAGTAAAATCCTACAGAAAAAAATGATTTAGGTATTACATTTTATATATTATATCTGTATTTTATTGTAAAATCTAAATTCTCTTGGTGCAAGTCCAAGTCTAATTTTCAATACACTGCATGTTTTATAATATATCGTTTTTTAAGCTTTGTCAAAAAGCCAACAACTGCATATGTCATGTTTTCTATTTCTGATGTTGCAATTCAATTTTTTATGAATCTAATTTTTTTATGAAGTCTCAAGTTTTTTGGGGGGCGGCTCTTTTTTGTGCATTTTGAGTCCAAGTATCTGTGTTTTCATTTATTGAAATAAAGCTGAAATATATATATATACATATATATATATATGATATAAGACGAAAACTTAAACAAAATTTGAAATGTTGCCTTGAAGTAATAAAACAGGTTTAAGATGGGGTACTAAATAAATAAATAGAAATAGAAACAACTAAAACTATTACAAATGACAAAAGCACGCAAGAGAATTACCAAAACGTAAACTAAAATGAAAACAATATATATAAAAGCTAATTCAAAATGTTAATAAATACTAATGCTAAAATACCACAGGTGTCTACCTAATGCATAAAAAAATGTTATATAATAATATATAATGCATAATGTGGGTTCCAGCAGAATGGATATCTCTAACTGAAGCAAGGTTGTGGGTTTGCGTCCCACCAGTTTGGCGCAGTGGTTAAAGCTTATGGCTGGAAACTTCCGGATGCTGGTTTGGGTCATTAGCTATTAGCA
Organism: Sinocyclocheilus grahami; assembly: GCF_001515645.1. Classification (NCBI taxonomy): domain Eukaryota; kingdom Metazoa; phylum Chordata; class Actinopteri; order Cypriniformes; family Cyprinidae; genus Sinocyclocheilus; species Sinocyclocheilus grahami. The sequence continues at coordinate 567,863 of NW_015505198.1, read as the reverse complement.
AAGTGTCCTTGAGCAGGGCACTTAACTTCAGGTTACTCCGCAGGGATTGTGTCGGTAATAAGTGTACCGTAAATTCCTTTGGATAAAAGCATCTCCTTACCGGAACAATGCAGGATTGTTAATTTAAGTTTATTTGTATAGCACTTTCATAATACATATTTGTTTCAAAGCAGCTTTTAAAATGAGCAAGTTATCAATCATTTTTTTAGTTATAAAATGTTTGAAAAAATTAGGAGAATGATAAACCCTCAGAATATAGATGGGAATGAAACTGTAAAATTTGGTGTAAGTGCTGCTTAAAACTAATTCACAGAAAACAGCCTTTAAAAACGAGCACTGTAATTTCAAACTACAGGTGCAAATAGATATAGCAGTGCAATAAAATAAAGATTTTATGTTTTCTTTACTAGTCTAAAAAAAACAACACATTATGAAAAGCCAATCTCAAAACTGACCAGTGCATGAAAAAGAAAAGACTTGTACTTTACTTGTAGTGTCTTGCCTTAAGCAGACTCAACAAATGTTGACTTACAACTTGTGCTTGTAATATTGGAACAGCTTTGTATGTTGATCCATCATTTGTCGAACTCTCTCTTTCTTTCTTGCTTTCTTTCTTTCTCATTTTTCAGTATGTGGCATGCGGATCCCTTCTGTTCATCCTCATCTCCATTTCCACCTTCTGCATGGAGACGCACGAAGCGTTCAACACCATCTACAACAAAACGGAGAACGTGACGGAGGGGAACGTGACGAGAGAGGAGATTGTGTACGAGGTGGTGACGGACAGATGGCTGATGTACGTGGAGGGAATGTGCGTGATCTGGTTCACCATCGAGGTGTTCACGCGCATCGTCTTCTGCCCCGACAAGGCCGAGTTCTTCAAGAGCATGCTGAACATCATCGACTTTGTGGCAATCCTGCCTTTCTACCTAGAGGTCAGTCTGAGCGGACTCTCCTCCAAAGCGGCGAAAGACGTGCTGGGCTTCCTGCGAGTGGTGCGCTTTGTCCGAATCCTGCGCATCTTCAAGCTGACGCGCCACTTCGTGGGCTTGCGCGTTCTGGGGCACACGCTTCGCGCAAGTACCAACGAATTCCTCCTGCTCATCATCTTCCTCGCTCTCGGCGTCCTCATCTTCGCCACCATGATCTACTACGCCGAGAGGATAGGAGCCAGTCCGGACGACCCTACGGCGAGCAAGCACACCACCTTCAAGAACATCCCCATTGGTTTCTGGTGGGCCGTGGTGACCATGACCACTTTAGGCTATGGAGATATGTATCCGGAGACGTGGTCGGGCATGCTGGTGGGGGCGCTGTGTGCCCTCGCGGGGGTGCTGACTATTGCCATGCCCGTCCCCGTCATTGTGAACAACTTCGGCATGTATTACTCTCTGGCCATGGCCAAGCAGAAGCTGCCCAAAAAGAAGAACAAACACATCCCGCGAGCCCCGCAACCCGGCTCGCCCAATTACTGCAAGCCGGATGCCCTCGCCATGGCAACGGCCTCGCCCCAGAGGATCCTGGGTAACGTGCTGGGCGGCGTGCTGGGCTCGAGCGGGATGACGAGGGACTGTCCTCTAGCTCAGGAGGAGATCATAGAGATTAACAGAGGTGAGAGACTGAAGGGATACACACAGATTTTCATATTATGCACCAAAAAGTCTTTCATTGACTGGTTTTAAACTCGTGGTGGATTCTGTAAAGTTTTGGATATAAGGAGCTTCTTCAACAATATGGTCAAAAAAATTTTATGACAGTACTGATTTACATTAGCTTGTTGAAGTGGTTGATATGACTAATATATCATAATATAGTTCATTTAGCTTGAAATAAAATTAAATATAATAATATAAATATAATTTTTTATATTATATTAAATGTAATTCAATTTATAGTTATTTTAGTGTAGTTATTTTAATCCAACTATAAAAATAATTATTTCTGTTGATTTCCAAGCTTGTATGTGTGTTTATGTATATGAAATATATTTTATGTATATCTATATTTGTATTATTTTTGTAATATTTTATATTATATTACTTTTTATACTGTATAAATCTTCATACAAATAATTTATTATAAATATAATTTTATTTAAATATATTTTATATATATTTTATAATTTTATGTCATATATCTAAAATGTTATTTTTATATTTTATTTCATTCTAGATATTATATATTAGATGTTTATATTTATGTATTTAATAACTTTTTAATAGCTATTAATAGCTTTTTTGGGATAAATCTGTGAATTTAATACTTTAAAAATGAAACTTAACTCAATTAAAGTGATATTTGAGTTAAAAATACAATTTAGCCACAACTATTAAAGACATCTGAAGATAACCAAAAGATGTTTTGGAGCTGTGTGGGGAAAACACTTTTGGGTGCATTGTTAAAATGATGTTAAAAACGCTACAATACAACATACAGTCCTTACACTGTACAACAGCATGTGTATTTGTGAGTGTGAGTGTTTTTTTCCAGATGGACTGCTCTTCCTGCTAATGTCATGTCTATTATCAATTATTCATTGTTTTTTAAACCTGGAAGTCTCTAATCGATCTATAGGGTCACTATAAGTTCTACATGCGTTCTAAAAGACACAGAACAGGAAAAGGGCAATGCATAAACCTTGCCTTGTATTTAATTTTTCTTAACTAGTCTATCTATATCATCAGCTTATCTTGTTGCCATCACGTTATTTACAGACATATGTATATATGTACATATACGTTGTAATTTCTTTGTTTAGGACATGATAGGTAGTTTCTCTTTTAGGAAGAGCAGCTACTAGCTACTGTTCTTTAACTTACATTTTACAAGCACATTTATTATTTGTTTATAGTATTATTTAGATATATAGTTTTTATTAGTATTTTGATTCATATTATTATTCATTGATTCATATTTTTTGTTTTATTTACAGTTAGTACTTTCAGTTTTTCAACTCAAACATTTCTAATTTTGATGTATTTTTATGTTATATATTTTATTTCAGCTTTATTTTGTGTTGTGTTTATGTTTCAGTTCACAATAACAACCCTGTTAAAAAAGTGATTAAATTCCTTATTCACTGCAACAGTGCTAGATTTTAAAGGGTCATATGATGCGATTTCAATTTTTCCTTTCTCTTTGGAGTGTTACAAGCTCTTGGTGCATAAAGAAGATCTGTAAAGTTGCAAAGACTAAAGTCTCAAATCCAAAGAGATATTCTTTATAAAAGTTAAGAGTTAGCCACGCCCCCGCCTAAAACGGCTCGTTCTAACACGCCCCCACATATCTACGTCACTATGTGGGAAGATTTGCATAATGCCGCCCAAATGTTCATGCAAAGAAAGAAGGCGTAACTTTTATTCTCGCTGTAGTATTGTTGCCGCCGCCATGTCGTGAAGGCGCTGTGTTTCGCTGTGAAAGCAAAACTACTTTGTTTGGTCTTCCAAAAGAGGACGATATCGCTTCGTCATGCGTAGAGCTGATCCGTGCTGGTTGCTGAGGAAAACTTCGCGCTGTGGATCGCCGGATCAGCTTTCACCGTGGACGAAGCGGAGTCCAGCCCGGGGTCGTCACATGTGGTTGCCGCAGGCATCACAGTATGGTAAGGGACGTAACATTTCCGTCATACGCTTGAGGAATTCGGCCAATCACAACGCACTGGATAGCTGGCCAATCAGAGCACACCTTGCTTTTTCAGACCGATGAGCTTTGTAAAAATCGACGCGTTTCAGAAAAGCGGGGCATAGAGGAGAAACAATAATGTACAGTATGTGGAAAATAATGTGTTTTTTGAACCTTAAACCGCATAAACACATTTCATTACACCAAATACACAAAATAATGTTCTTTGTAGCAGCATCATATGACCCCTTTAAATACTTTTTTTAGTGTTGATTTATGCACAAGCCATTGTTTTGAGTCATTTGAATAAGTTCTCAGAACTGGTGTGAATGATTTAATGATTCAGTTCTCAAATGACTCAAGGAAGGAACAAAAGTCATACAGGTTGAGAACGACATGACGTCTCTCTCTCTCTTTCTCTCTCTCTCTCTCTCTCTCTCTGTTCATTCGTGTCTTTCCTCAGACTCAAAGCAGAACGGTGACGCAGCCAGCGCCGCTCTAGCAAACGAGGACTGTCCAACAATTGATCAGGTTCTTAGTCCGGACGAGCGCAGCCCGGTGGGCCGAACACAAGAACGCTACCAGCAGGACAGAGCCTGCTTCCTCCTCAACACGCGCGAGTTTCGACCCACTGATGGGAATGTGCGGAAAGGTACGTTTTAGTGCTTCTGCATGCGGGTTACACACACACAGTCACACAGTCATGCAGTGAAGGAAACATCAGTCTCGGCCCAGTCCCAGTGTCTGTGACAGACATATTAGATCTTACAGATCTAGTTGCACACACAAGCGTCCTTTAACAATGTTCCAAAAAACGAGTTTTACATCCCCATCTCACGCCATCTCCTCGTGCCCATCTCTCCAAAAATACAGATTACATAACCACTGAACATCTCAGGGTGTTTTCACACTTGGTTGGTTTCAGGAGGCTGAGAGCATTTACAAGAAGTCTGGCTTAAATTTCAAGTCAAATCAAATTTATTTGTGTAGCGCTTTTTACAATACATTTTGTTTCAAAAGCACATTTACAGAAAATCATTATGTTAATGATTATATTTACACAATGTTTACGTATTTACATCTTAATATCCTAATGTACAATAATATACTTCACATTTTACCACAATGAACACTAGGAAAATATCTGAATAAATTCAGAGGGAAACCAAGATTTTAACAGATTGACAGATATTTTTCTTGTTTTAAGCATAAACCCACTTAATTTTTTTCAGAAAACAAGAAGAGTAATAAACATTTTTCTTGGTTTAGGAATTTTTAGACATCTATAGTGGAACACAAGACTAAAATACAAAATAATAAAATCATTTTTTGCAATGAAGTTATGAACTGCTTTTTGCAAATATATAAACCTTTTTTATATAAATATATGACTTTTTTGTTTTAGGAATGTGAATAGGCTTACACATTTGCACATATACACATACACATATATGATTTACTATAAACTCATTCATTTTGAGACAATTTAGCTCCATGCTAAAGGACATGTGCAGCTTATGTTTTTTAATGCAGATGTTAATAAATTAATTTATGAATTAAAAAATAATAAATAATATTTAAATATACAGAATAAGAAAATAAATAAATACTAAATAAAATAAAGATTATTAAAAAATCATTTTTAACTACACACATAAATGTCTTTTATGCAAAAACGAAGGCTGGAGCATTTAAACACACCAACTCTGGTGCATCAATTTGAAAAAATCATTACAGAAATATATTAATATTTTATATTACATGTACATTTCTGAACCAATAGCGGCACCAAATGAAATTGCAAAAGTATTGAACAGATGGACCTACCCCAAACTTAGACACTTTTTAGGCCAGAAACAGTGTGAATACAAAGTGAACTGGTTTATTTTTTGGTCCACCTCAAGGAATCTACATTTGGTTAGTTTAGGATTCAAGTGTGAAAGCATCCTTAAAAACACACTGAAATCTGAAAAATCTTTTTTTTTTTTAACTTTTTTCTTTTCCTCTTCTCTTTTTATCTTCTCTGTCTTTCTCTATTTATGTTTGGTGGTTCTTTGCATGTCTATTTTACTCAATTCTGTTTCTTTCCTGACATGCACTATCCTCTTTTTACCCTCTATTCTTCCATTCTCTCAATTTCTTTTTTCCATTGCATTTTCCTTGATCCTATTCGTCTTCGTTTCAGTGACAAACCTTCTTTTACACACGACATCATCCCACAAAACTTTGTGACCCTGCACTGTCACCTCCAACAGCCACAAAAATCTCCTCTCTACCTATAAAATCACACAACAAATGATACAAACGATGTCCGATCCATGCACGCGCAATTCTCCAAACCCCCGGTTGCCCTTTCCTCAACACAACCCAACTACATTTGGCACTGTTAGCATCAGGAGATGCCATCCTACCCTTACAGATGAATGAAATCAGAGGTAAAAACCAACCACAGAAATAGAAACATACTAAACATGCATGCACATAAAGTTCAATTGTTCAAACCAAATTTGGACAGAAACAAAACACAAGCACAATTACACCTGCATGGGTGTTGTTGTTGTTGATGGGTGTAATGTTTCGTGTTGATGTTGTGTTGTTGTCCTAATAAACTGTCATTAGTTTCATTAGTTAAAGGAAATGAATCTAATGTTGTATAATGCTGCTGAATATGAGTTTGAGGTTGGGTTTCTGACAGATGCATTTGCTCTCATATGTTTTTGCACCGCTTAAACTGCTGACCATCCCGCTCTGGACAGTCAATGATAAAAATGTCTGTGCACTGGGGAGAATTTATCACCCAGTTTAACACCAGACATGAAGAAAACTCAGCACAAATACAGTGAGATGGCACAAATCTGCATTTGTCTGACACCCTGTGTAGAGGACAGATGACTAAGCGATTAAATGTATTTACTGGAATATTCCAGGTTATTTTCAACTTCTAAATCGTGCTTTTGAGGGAATTTAGATCAAGAAGAATCCTCTGTCGAACCAGCTGCATGTGCACTGGGCTGAACAATCATGCAACTGATAATGTATAATATGAAAAATAGATATTATTTAAAAGATTAAAGATTGCGTTTTATTAGTTAATTGAAGTTAATCAAATAGGGCATAGGTCATCTAAATGTAAAAATAAAGAAAATGAGCACTAATTAAATATTCCATTTTGACTGATACTAATAAATCATGATAGTTATGATAGGTTAGGGTTACCCGCTAGGCTTCTGTTGTTATTGTATGACTGTAAAATTGTTAGGTTGAAAATAACCTGGAATGTTTAAAGATGCTTTAAAGTGTTGTATAAACGTACCGTCTCATGAAGAGAGCAGAAACCCAATCTTTACTCGGATGTATTCAGGTCTGTTACACTAACCTCATACTCTCTATTGAGTATTACATGTATGAGGGACAAAGTTGGACACTGTAGAGTTTGTGTAACAAAGATTGTTTTCAATGTCATATGAGATCCACTGCAATTACAATTGGAACTGCAGCTGCTGCAGTGTGTGTGTGTGTGTGTGTGTTTTCAGTGGGATCTCACACGCTCTGTATTGTCTTTTTCTTCAGGTTGTGTCATATCCCGTGTTTGTATGTTGGCTTCTTCATATATTCTCTCACTGTTCTACTGTCTTCCCCCGTCCTCCTCCTCCTCGCTGTGTGTGTGCGCGCGTGTGCGCGCGTGTGTTGTGTTTGTTGTGACGTGACGTCGCTTATTGTGTTTTCAATGTGTTTCCCTCACTCCACCAGTGACCTTTAACCCTGGTGCGATGGAGGACGCGCACCGAGGCAACGCTTAACACTGCACACACATAGAAAACAGACTCAAAGGTTGTTTAGGTGTTCGCTGTGCCGAGTTGAGTCACCCCAGGGTTAAAGGTCAGGGGTCGATAGAGGTCAAGATGAATTCAAATGAGCGCGAGTTCATGGTTCTGTGCCATGCTGCGAACACCGCATTCACTCCAAAAAAATACCTAGGCCCAAATTTAAGATTTATGTATTTGAATTGCATAAAATCCAGTCTGATTACACAGTTTGAATGTAAACAATCTAATAACGTTAATGTGATGCATGAAACAGGTAAGATTTCTGCACTCAAAAAACATTTTGCACCTGTTTGATTCAAGGTTATTAACCGTTAATTAAAACAGAAATTAAAACTATAAATAAATGTTGCTACTTGAAATAAAGCTTAACTGAAATAATTAATTTATTATATTTCAGCTAGTTGTCAAGGCAGCATTGCTCATTTTATTTAGTTTAGTCTGTGTATGTGGGTGTAAATTTGCATTTAATAATTTTAGTTTAACTGTAAGTACTAAAATATCTCAAATTAAATCAACTAAAATGAATAAACAAAAACAAAAAATTACTAAAATATTATTTTAATTATTAATTAAACAATAAAAACACAACAAAATTACTAAAACTGTTACTACTTAACTATTTAAAACTTAAACAAAATAGAAAAATCTAATCTAATTTCAAATATTAACAAATGCTATAATACTAGATCAATGATAATAAAATAGCACTGTTTTGGTTTTATTCAAATTTCTTAACATCAATTCATTGTTAAAAAATGTCATTTATTGTGTTAAAACAGATGAACATTGTTATGGCTAGCTGTAGATGTATGAGATTAAAACACTTTGAATGTATTGATAATAAATATTTAAACCTGGTTATTGTATATTTAAAACATATTCAGTTTATTAGTACTTTTTACAGAAATCCTACCAGTTTCATGAATGTATGACTGACAAATATGCAACACATTAAGTTTATTAGTTTGTTTGTTGGAACTGGATGGAAATTTTATATTGCAGTTCAAATACACAAACCTTAAATGTAAGGCTAAATATTTCGTGTTTTTTTGCTGCAAGTTGCAACACTTTGAAGCTATTAGAAAGTGACAGGGAGGTCGGGAAAAACCACAGGCCGATGAAGAAAAGAGTGTTTATGTGTGGCACAGTCCTATGAATCTGCTCATACGACCTCAACCTGATTCAGTTCCTAGCGTAGCCGGAAACTCCTACATGTGTGCGACGGTCTGTGTGTGTGTGTGTGTGTGTGTGTGTGTGTGTGCTGTGTAACTGACGTCTGACTGACTGGTTGACAGACAGACACTGGGATATTTGGACAGACTCAAAGACAGACTGACATTGAGAAGGTAAGAACGAACCGTGGTAAAAGCCTAGCCCACGTTCCCCCGGCATTTATCCTGGGCTTCAGCAAGGCGTCGTCTCCTGGAAGGCAGTCGCTCTCAGTCACTTTAACATCCAGAGCACATCGGGTGTCTGTTGAGGATATGTGTATGTGTGAGTTCTGCTATATGACTAAAGCATCTTCTTAACTGTCTCTACCTAAACTACCATCCGGGCTCTGTTACAAAACCTAGTGAGCAAACATCTACATATACTGTAGTATAGAGCATATAAAACAGATACATTAGTTTCATAGTTTCACATTTTTACCTGACATTAGAAATGAAAACGAAACCGATAATATTCTCTGATTGTAAAGTAACGTATTGAGGAAATAAATATCCTTAAATATTTTTAATTTATTTATTATGACATTTTTTTAATTATTATTTATATATTTATTTAAAAAACACTTTTTTTAAAATATATGTATTTTTATTTAGCTTAAATTTATTTTTATTTTAGTTGTAGTTTTAGTAATTTTGGTACGTTACTTAAACTTATTTTATTTAAGTTATTTGTAGTGCTGTCAAACGATTAATCGCATACTAAAAAGTTTTTGTTTGCATAATATATGTGTGTGTTCTGTGTATATTTATTATGTATATATAAATGCACACCTTTATTTCAATTAATGAAAACTTATTTTAATAGAATTTTAGTTTTAGTTAACAATAACCGCACTGGTTTGATCATTTATAAAAGTAATATCAAAGTTTAATATTTGGGGTTGTTGGTTTGTTTGAAATCACTAATTCTGGGTATAAAATACTTAATTAAGACTAGAAAGGATTGACAATCAAATAACTCTATGATTAGTCATAGCAAGCATCCTAATTATGCTGCCTAAATAAGGTGGGATCACATGTAACCCTCATGAAAAACATAATCACATAATGCATTATTTTCTTCTTCCAAAAATTCGATCAGAAAATGGTTTTATCTATTTATAATGCACTTTTCCGCCCATTATTTGAGTGTTATTTGTGCAACTGCTAATGTCAGCCTTCACTGGAAATCAACTGCAAGCATCCGTCGAGTCTCCTATTTGTGTGCCGTGTGAGTAACCATTAACAAAGTTAGTGGCCATGGAGAGCATTTCAGATCAGTCACTTACAGTATGAGGTTCCATTTCAGCTAGGATGCTGCCTCAGAAGCTTGCAGCCTATGTAGACAGCGAGGCAGCGCACTAGGGTTTGGAACAGAGCTGCAGTGCCTCGTCAAATGGACATTAGACTGTTAATTGGGCACGATGCAGTGAGCGTACGCTGTGTGTGATGCTCACTGTGCCAACGTGAGTCGATTTAAGATCTAAATATACTCCTGTTTTCACTTGCCATCTGTGGAAACCTTCAGACACACACACACACACACACACACACACACACATATTGCTCTGGGTGTTAAAGTGATCTCTTCCTGTGCAATATAATCCCTAAATGCTATTCACTGTTGTTAGAGGAGTGTGTGTGTGTGTGTGTGTGCGCACCGACCTGCCCTGCTCTAATGCTGTTTGCATGAGGCTATTTGCTCAGAGTCAAAGTCAGTATCAGACTTCTGAAGTCTCTGTGAAGGATCTCTGTAAGCCATTGTGAGTTCTCTTTCTCTCTTTCTTCTCTGTCTCTCTATCTCCTGTTGTCTTCCTCCATGTCCTCTTGTTTGTCTTGTATGTTTATGGTCTTATGTGTGTGTTCAAATGGTCGAAGTTCATCAGTGCCCCTTTTTCTGGCCCATGCTCACAAACAAACATCTATAGTTTCACTGTAGAGCAACTACATTAGTTTCAGTTATTTTTATTTGACACTAGAAACAAAAATAAAACACCTCACGTATTGATTATAAAGAGGTCATATCAAATAAAAGAATCAAATTTGATTAAATCTTTTATGATAAAACAGTTTAAATATAATATATTTTAATATAAGATCATTTTAAAGTTTTTTTTTATTTTGTTATTTTGTTTTTTAAACTATTATTATCATTTAATAATTATTTATTTATTAAGACTTAATGTTCTATATTTATTTGTAATATTTTATTATTATTTTAATTTAATTTTAAAATCTTTAATTTCTAGATTGTAATGAATCTAGAAAAATGTGACAATGACCATGCATTTTCATTGTATGTAAAATGATTACAAGTTCATAAAAATAATTTATACATATAATATAATGAATTGCATATTCCTTAATCTTTTAAGATAAAACAACATTTAATTTTTAATATTTTAATTTTTAAAAACCTTTTAAAAAATCATTTTATTTATTTATTTATTTTAATATTGATTTTAATAAATCTAGCAAATCGCTATTGAACTTGACAGTCAGTGATCACCATGCATTTTTATTGTATCAAAACACTTTTTTTTTTTCATTTATACGTAACAAATAAAAAATAGCATGACCCCTTTATTGATTTATTTATATTTTATTATTATTGAAGCACTTTTTAGGAAGGTGTAAAATACAGTTATCTTGTACATAACCATCTCTCAATTTATTGATATTTCCATTTTATACACACAAATTGTAACCTAATTTGGCATTACAAGGTCAAAGTGAGAATCTGTATGAGATATGCCTTGAGAGCAGGACATTTTTCAAAACTAAACAGGTGTGCTCTAATTCCGTCAAGGCAACAGCATGAAAGTCTATATTTAGTCTGTATATAGTGAACCGGTTATGCTTTACAAATAGAGGTGTAAATATTTACCCTGATGGTTCGATTCAGTTATGATCCTTTCTAAATGACGCAGTGCATCATGAAATCTGCATTTAAGTCACAACTTGGTTCAGTTAAATTGGTATGATTCGTAATTATTTTAAAAAAGGGACAATTGAGCATGTTCATGTCAGAATTAGATTTGCTGGATTTTAATCTGTAAAAATCGGTTAATAATTGTATTTTGCATAGTAATTAATAGTAATTATAATAAATTCAAAAATTCTGAAATCAGTACATTAAATTATAATTGTTAAATTGATGCATTTATCAAGTCTAGTAATAGATCATTGAGAAACTACAATGACAGAGGCCTTCTCACTATATCACTCAACTCATTTCATATCTCACACACACACACACACACACACACTTCTTCCATGTCTATGTGTGTAGATATTAATGTTGCATGTTTGTGTTTCTACTGCAAATGTGCATTTCTTGTCTGCAAATATCACAACTTCAATCATTTAGAAACCCATTACGACATAAACAACATTACAGGCCACCTATTCATTGTCTAAATACAAGCGTCTCGATTATTATGCATGGTGCCGTCTTCTTAAAGGTTAACAAGTGGCATTGTTTAAGTTTAAGGACTAGTTTGATAACACAGTCCAGTATCAGCGCAGTGGATCTGTTCTCCCGTTACAGCAGATTCCAACGGTGAGCGGTCCGTCATGGTTGTGGTGTTCAGTGTTCTGGTCACAAGCCGATCGATAGAGCTTAATTGTGGGTAATGTGAGCTCTCTCTATCTCTAACAGCCCAGCGGTCGATAAGCCAGATACTGCCGGAACAGGTCAAGCTGGAATAGCTTTTCATTGCTGGCTGTACATGGGACCTTCATAGCAACATATATGACATAAACCAGGGCTGGGTACTACTGACTAAAATTACTAAATTTTATGATTCGACTCGATTTTGATTCACAAGCGTGCGATTCGATTCAATTGGTTTCAATATCAATTCATTTGGATATATATCAGGTACAGTACATGTTATTTATTTAAGGAAAAAATCTCTCAACTAATGCTGTAAACTTTACATGGAACCCTGTCAGTTGATACATTACTATAATGTTAAAGGTTAAAATTAACAACTGATGTGTATACAAACATTTAAACTGCACATAAGGCAGTTTGTATACTAATAATGTTATATTATAATAATAACTTTTTAATAATATTATTATGTTTATACTCCAGTTGGCTGTTAATTACATAGATATTTTTAAAGGGAAATTTTTTTTTTTTGACGTATTTATTCAAATATACAATAGGTATTGAGGAAATAGGTTAAGTAAAAATATAATTAATATGTACAGTGCATATTCTTAGTAAAATGCTGCTCTCTAGACTTATTTTCCTAGCTAACTATCTAGCCCAAGGCCACTGAATGGCTTTTCTGAGGTAAATATTATGTTTTTCGTTTAAAGTGCCCCTATTATGGATTTTTGAAAATTTCCTTTCATGCAGTATGTAACAGCTCTAAGTGAATGAAAACATCCTGCAAAGTTTTAAATCTGAAAGTGCTCCGTGTATAAAGTTATTGTCTCTCAAAAGAAAGAGTAGACTCTGAGTCATTGAAAATTAGTAGTTTTTAAAACTAATCCCAAGCACTGATCTATAATAGATTATATATAGATCAGTGATCCCAAGCCGTTTCATGTTAACATCAACATGAAACATTAGCATATTGCCCGCCCACTTTTGGTTTTTTCGAGTTGGTCTGAATGAAAATTATGAAAATTTAAATGTATTCTTTGCCACTAGGTGCCGCTTTTGGAGCGGTAAAAAAATAGCGGTTTCCCCGGTAACGCTGTACACAAAGCAGCACTGAGCTCACAAACGCTGCTTTATCAGGCATGACGAAATGAAAATGAGACTAATCGGACCAATAACCTTTCATTACCCATAATAGGGGCACTTTAACATTAAACTTGTTTTTTGACGGATTTATTCAAACATAAATTAAGTATTAAAGAACTGGCTAAGTAAAAATATAATGAGCATGTAACATAGTGCATATATTTAGCAAAATATTCCTGTCTAGATTTATTTTTCTGTTTTTTCTGAGGTAAATGTAATGTAGGCTACGTTGTTTACGAGCTGTTTTATTGACATCTTTGCGCGGTTGAAACTGATTGAGCAATTACATGAGACATCATACATTTCGGTAAGTTGTACTGTATCTCTGTCCGTACCTTTGATGTTCATTCATGTTTAGTTCATGTTGTAACGAAAGAGGAAGAGATGATCTTACTCGCACTCCTCGCAGCCGTAATGTGACCTCACGCCACATTAAAGATCGCCAAAACGGTATTTACTGTTTGAATTTAGTAATGAAACGCACATAATTTGAAAGCTGAGACTTTATTTCATACCAGACATAAAAAGGCACAAAGCTTACTGTGATTTGTGACTTGGGATTTAAGAATCGATGTCAGTTCAACCAAAATCGATATTTTCAATCCAGACGATAACAACTGACTAATTATTGCCTCAACGTCTCAGGTAACACGTTTTGCTAACATTTTCATTGTTATAAAAAAAAAAAGTTTTTCTTAATGCTTTTCTTTGAACTTACAAATTTATTTATTTTTTTGTAAAAACATTTTTTCTTGGTTAGACGAACATTAAGTGAACATTCCATTTTATCATTTCACAAACACTATTAAACGCGTCGATTTTTACAAAGCTCATCGGTCTAAAAAGCGAGATCTACGCTGATTGGCCAGCTATCCGACGAGACAAAACCAGTAAAACCCATTATAAACGAGGCATTTGTTACATCCAGTGGGGACATAATTATGGATTATAATGACTTATACTGTTTTTACGCATTCCGTATCACGCTGCGTAAACATAAAACCATGTCTGGATTTGTGATTGGAGAAATGACAAACAACAAGTGCTACTCTACACTGCTCAAAACTTGCGTTTGAATCGTCAGTGGCAAATTCTTTAAATATAAAAACGTACTTACAGGCTGTGAGTCAGAAGCGCCAGACTGTCCTTGCAAAGTTGGAATTGCCCCACTTTATAGAAACAGACACCGGCATTGTAGTCTACTCTCCCAGGAAACAGTCCTCGTCCTCCGTAAAATGCGCTGCACACATCTGAATATTTGTGTTGAACTGCTCCGGAACAGTGTTGTAAATACAACTTAACAACTGATTTCTAGTTGTGTAAATCGCATCATATGACCCCTTTAAATTGTTACTTTTGAATATTCTCTGAAACTAGTATTAACATTAACCATTGTCCAAAAAAAAAAAAAAAAGCTACATTAACAATGTATAATTTTTTGTGCTAACAATTTGGGAACATTATAATAGAGCTTTGCACAAACGTTCGGTTAACATCACTAGAAGAACGTTTGTTTATAACTTTGAGAGAACCTTGCCAAAACGTTCTGAGAACATTCCCTGTTTTCTGAGATATCTTCATCATCATTACTTAATGCTGGTGGTCACATGTACTGTGGCATATATTAAAGGGGTCATATGATGCGATTTCAAGTTTTCCTTTCTCTTTGGAGCGTTACAAGCTGTTCGTGCATAGATAAGATCCCTAAAGTTGCAAAGACTAAAGTCTCAAACCCAAAGAGATATTCTTTATAAAAGTTAAGACTCGTCCACGCCCCCCTAAAACGCGTACCTGTCAACCCTCCAGTTTTTCCCGGGATTCTCCCGTATTTTACCATTTTATCCCGCTATCATCCCGTTTAAATATTTTCCCGTATTTATAATCTTTCTATAAAAAAATCCCACTGGGCGTATTTTATATGTTTGCTACATTTGCCTCCGGTAAAACTCCCGTAATTTGTATGGCCCAAACGTCATTATATGAATAATCACGTCAACTAATTCCAAGGTTGCCCAGTTGCCAGATCTTGTATGAAACGCATCCTTCTCACAAAATTGACACATACCAATTTCAACCCATTTGTTACCTCAACTTGGCAACCTACAACAGTGATGACTACTGCGGGAAGGAAAGGATCATTGGTAGAAATGGGACAGGAGGAGAAGACTCAGGTGGTGCTCCGGTGGAAAAACAAATATGCATGCAAATTGAGATATAGCGTACACTTCAAAATGCTATAGGTTAATTGATTAAATATGAGCGCTGCAAGTTGCAAAATCAGGTGCTGCGCTGCTTTGTTTACTGTGGTTACTGGGGAAATGTCTATATTCCTGGCGAAAAGCGAAATAATGATTTTTCAATAAGAAGGCGTAACTTTGATTCTCGCTGTAGTATTGTTGCTGCCGCCACCTTGTTGTTGAGACGCTGTGTGTTTTGTTATGAAAGCGAAACTACTTTATTTGGTCTTCCAAAAGAGGACACAACTAGAAATCAGTGGTTAAGTTGTATTTACAACACTGTTCCAGAACAGTTCAACCCAAATATCCAGATGTGTGCAGCGCATTTTACGGAGGACGAGGACTGTTTCCTGGGAGAGTAGACTACAATGCCGTTGTTCTGACCCACAGCCTGTAAGTATGTTTTCATATTTAAAGGATTTGCCACTGACGATTCAAAAGCGAGTTTTGAGCAGTGTAGAGTAGCGCTTGTTGTTTGCCGTTTCTCCGATCACAAATGCAGACACATGGTTTTATGTTTACGCGATGCAACGCAACGCGTAAAAAGACAGTATAAGTCATTATAATCAGTAATTATGTCCCCACTGGATGCTAGCTACAAATGCCTAGTTTGTAATGGGTTTTATTGGTGTTGTCTCATCGCGCCGGGACATGGCATCACAATATGGTAAGGGGCGTAACATTTCCGTCACACGCTTGAGGCACTCAGCCAATCACAATGCACTGGATAGCTGGCCAATCAGAGCACACCTCGCATTTCAGAACGATGAGCTTTGTAAAAATCGACGTGTTTCAGAAAGGCGGGGCATAGAGGAGAAACCTTAAACCGCATAAACACATTTCATTACACCAAATACACGAAATAATGTTATTTTTTAGCAACGTCATATGACCACTTTACATATAGTTATCCATCACATTAGGGCATCTAAATGTGGTTTTGATATTTGCAAACCCCCTTTTTGTTCTTTCATGTCATTCACTCTCTTTTTAACTCTCCACTGTGTGACTAACACTCATCTCATCCTTCATTCGCCTCCAGGCCGTCAGTGCAGCGCCAGAGTTTCTAATGCGTGACTGTGGGTAGGTACATCAACTGTTTTAAATTGTTCCTCACATGTTCAAACAGGAGACACTTCTTTATGAGGTTTTCCTGGTTCACAGTAGGTATGCAAATCTTGTTGCTCTCATCCTACTGGACATTTTGAACATGATAAACCTATAAAATATTGTGTGTATGTTATAAGTAATATAAGATAAACTATAAAGCACATACTTTAGCATGTGAGCTGGTTGCATTGTGTGCATTTAACATGATAAAGTTGTTGGAATTCAAGCATTTATTCTATTGTGTTGCATATTTCATCATTAAGTGTAATATATAGGAATAAATATGCAGTATACTGTACGTTGGAATATGCTCTATAAACCATTTTATGTATTAATGGGAATACTTTAGTAGATATACACACCTAAAGACAACATGAGATGTCATTCACAACTTATTTAATTTGATAATTTAACATATAGAGTGAAAAGGTGTTTTGGTATAGGAAATTATGTAGAACAGGACTTTATTTTGTCCGTCTGGATTAATTTGGATCATAAAAAGTGGGTGTTTATACCTAAACACTAAGCTAGGATATTTTTTAAAAATATAATCCGTTGAAAAAAAATATTTAAAAATATTAAATAATTTATATATTTATAAATCATTTTTAAATCATACATAATATACAAAGATATAATAATAATAATACAAATTAAAGTATTTAAAATATTAAAGTAATTTGATGTGATAGTAATTAAAATATTATATATTAAATATGCCATCTGTTTTA